>NW_027111296.1:417867-444197 GCF_000696795.3 Halyomorpha halys | reverse complement strand
TAATCACTGCTTCAACATGTTCAAGATGGGTTGGATTAAGGATATCAGGATGGGGGTTAAAAGTTTTGAAGAGGTAAAATGCAATTTAAAATAAAATAAATTAATTTTAAAACAAGGCTGACCTGTGTGGGTGGGAGGTTATAAATGGTTTGTTATATGGTAGTGTATTAATTGTTGATAATCTTATATAGGAAAATTAAATATTAATGATTTTAAATTTTAAAAAATAGGTAACTAGACTTAAGCTTTGTAAGCTTATTAATAATAAATATGACTCTCTAATAATTGACCGTTTGAATAGACTTTTAACTTATAATAAGGAAAATGACCTGGGCAGAGTAGCCTGCAAAAGAAACTTTAAATTAATGTGAGGAAGAAATTATATTAAAGGTATGTTATATTATATAGTGAATAATGTTGTTGTTATAAGTGTTAAAAATGAAGATATAATATAAGCTGTTAAATATTTAGATGTTCTTGAGGATGACTAGAATGGCCGAAACGTTGGACTGGTGAAAAATTGTTGAGACAAAAATGGATACGATTTTTTGATTTATTTAATAAATAAAATACAATGAATACTATAAAGTATAGTCTATTGTTATCTACCGTTATTGGCAATCTGCTAGATTGTTTGAGTTGGCTGTAAAAGAACTCTTGGACCGTAATTTCAAACTTCAAATCAAATGTTTTCCCTTGAAGGAAATGGGCCATGGATCGAAACAAGTAGTAATCCGATGGTGCTGGGTCTGGACTATATGGTGGATGAGGCTGGTGTTCGAACCCATCAAGTTCTTTAAACTTTTCTTTGGTTCGACGGGAAGTGATTGTCAATTGCTGAGGAGCAAGTTCGTGAGGGACCAGTCTACTGCTCTTTTTCACCTCCCCCATGGAGAGTAGATGGCGAATGACAGTATCTTTCGACACATCATACTCCCTGGCAAAGTTCGCGAGTACTTGTGGACGGATTTGACTTAACAGCTTCCTGCAGAACCTCTTCAATGTTCATTAATGGTTTCCCGGAGCTCTTCTTCCTTTCTGCTAAATTTTTCAAACCAATGCCGCGCAGTGCGCTGGTCAAGAACACCTTCCCCTTCCCTTAATAATTTCACGAGCTGTTTCAGTGGCTGCGATTTTTTTTCTAGTAATGCCTTAAAATGATGAGAATTTCGTAAGACACTGTCATATTTTTTCATTGAAACAAATAACTAAACTGAGGCTCTGTTTTGAAGACGTCGTATGGGATTGAACAAGCTTAGAGAATGATCTAAAGGAATTATTAAATATTGCTGGGTATTAAATAAGATTAAAATATTTAAAGTCCTTTGAAATCTTCGATTTGATAAAAAGGTCATTTTTTTTTTTTTTATTTCATGCTTCCTTATTGCGGAAATGGGTAATAACTCCCAGGTCCCGGATTCGAATCTTGCTGTGGTAGATAATTCTTTATCTGCTACTGTAGTCGTGTATCAACCCTGTGGGTTCAAGAGCCTTAGTTGGAAAGGCCCGAACCTCTATGAAGGGATTATCCTTATTTGGGAGAAACCTGGCGGTTGTCCGTGATTTTTACAAATTACCTTGTACCTTGTACATCTAAAAAAGTACTAAGCCATAGACACTTCATGGGTAGCAGCACATTATTAATATTATTATTTTTATTATTGGCCCATAATGGCTAAGAATAATGTATTAAGTGCACCAATTACCGAACCTTCTCAAAAACATACATTTTTTAGCATGACCCCTCTACTATCCAGCTTACATGACGTCTTTCATTATTCCCGGAAAAGACAAATCACTTGTGTTCCCAAATGATCCTTTATGAATTGAATATTAGGGATAACTTTACTATAAGGTTTCTGCCCATAAAATATTTAAGGCCCCAGGTCACTCACTTATGCTCTTTGAGTCATATTTCTTCCTTCCATCGATCTAGTTCATGTCCGTCTCATTTAATTATTCATTTAAACTTGTTACAGAATTTCATTCAAGACAAGTCAAGAATTTTCATCTCTTAGTTATGATTGAAGCAAAATCTTCTCCAAAACGAATTATATGAAAATTCGTGAAGAAAATTGGTCTCCATTTTGTACCTATACTTAGGAATACGAATATACTATTTTTTGACTGTTAATAATATTGTTGTGCATTTTAAGCAATAGTCGAAAATAAAACTATATTGGCCTAAAATGAAAAAGGGAGTTTTTTGGACCAAAGTATTTCTTTGACTAATTATTAACAAACTACGTGTACAGATAGATTAATAACTAGTACAATTAAAATCTTACATTTTACGATACGTAATTGATTTGTACGATTCATCTTTGGGGTTCCCAAGGGACGCCTCTGTCTCCCGATCTTATGAAGAATTGAAGTGGCTTTACTCCTCCTTCCGTCGTAAATATTTTCTTGCTTCCTTCCTCTACCAAATTATCCAATCTCGTCGTCCATCGTACATCTGTGATATCCTTCAATTTAAATCCTCAGTGCATTCCCTCAATACCTGTTCACGACGTTCAGACATATATGTAAGTGCCCATAGAACCGCAGCCTTTGGTAGATCTTTCCTCATCCCTATAGAATTCTATTCCCTCTTTCATTCTAGTACCCTTCCAACCTTCAAATCCCGTATCTTCCACCACCTTCTGTCCACCCAATTCCGGCAGAATAACAATTGAAAGTTTCAAACAAGCTTTATATATTTCTGTACTTAATGTCTCAGATTTTTGTTTAATATTGTAAATATGTACATTAGCAGAAATTGTACCTTTCCATTTATTAGTTTTAGTTTAATTATATTTGATTTTTTTTTCTATTACTTATTATCAGAAGTATTTGTTATCTTATGTTTTATGATATGACATATGATTTTACTTTATTTATTCTATTTTTATTTTATATATTCTGTTAATTATTGTTGTTAATTTTTATCTTTTTAAATTCATTATTTTATTATATTTTATGACGTTTTATACTTTAATTTTTATTTTGTATTTCACTCTAAGGCTCTGAAGCCTAATTTTGACGCCTGTACATTATTCTAAAGGGATCAATCCCAGAATAAATAAAGGTTATTATTATTACATACAATTACCTATTGCAGTGTGTTCTATATTGTTGTGCAGCAACTAACTTATGCCAGCAAAGGAGTGAAATGGAGGAAGGTAAATTTCTTCAGGTTTTTCCAACATCTCCTCTCTAGTACATAGTGAAGCCTGTTATTTATTTTATTTTATATATTTATAGTTAGGTTTCTGTATATAGGTTTGTTGGTTTTTTTTTGTTATAGAAGTACTACTATATTTGTGTTGATATTCCCTTCATTTGAAATACTGTTCTGAAGTTCTAGAATAGGGGTGGCCTACAAGTCGATCGCTCTCATTGTCTGGGGTCGAATTCCGTGTACCATGGATCGTAGAAGACATAACTTTCCAGCAGTAGTGTCAGATATATTTCATATGGATCAAAAGTTATTATTGCTATTATTATGTTATACTTTAAATAATTTTTGTTGTTGTTTTTTTACGTTGATAAGTAAGCCGTAATCTTACTACTTAATCTACTATATTAGCAAAAAATAAGTCATATTATTTTTTCATGATAAATTTTCCTGCCCTCCCCCACCAAAAAAAAAACAACGCTAATATGAAATATTGAAATCAAATGATTAGTCCACTTTCCAGCTTTATAGCAACTTCTTCATATTTATGAACAAAAAGTACAACTAAAATTGTCAACATTGAAGTTGATAAAAACATTAAATTGTATTCTGAGTTAGTAATAATCTATCTTGAGCAAGTGTACGGAATACTGTTATCAAAAGTTGGGTATGGAAATTTATTTTCTTCTTGAGCCTGTATCTCGAAAACTTAATAAGTAATTAAAAATAAAATAGTTTTGAACATAAATATTACTTATTGGAAGATTACTGATTGATCGTGTGTATAGATGAATGGAATATGGTCCAGGTGCGGTAAAAAAAAACTCAAATACCAGATAATTATACTATTTTATTGAGCCAACGTTTCGCCCCACGGTGCAGGGCTTCGTCAGGGCTAAAAAAGATACAAACACTATAGTTACAAAAAGGAAAAAATAAAAACATAAGTGTAAAATAACAGGGGTATAAAATGAAAATTAAGATATAATAAGAAAAATTAAAGGTTGTAGTAATAGTAAATGAAAAGGGTAATAGTAACAGATAGACAAGAGAAGAAAGTACAAATAAAGAGATGAAAAAAAGAAAAAAAAATCCAATGATGAGACAGAATGCATACCTGTTTTGACGGCAGTCAAAGACAAAGTGACGGTTTGTATTGGGAGGAGTGGGGATGGCATTTATGCTACAATAATGAAAATAATTTGTAAAGTAAACATAGTAAAAAAGTATTTAAATTAGGTGAACATTAAATGGTAATATACAAAATAGGGGAAGAAGAAATATTAATATAAAAAAAAAAAGAAAAAAAAAAAAGGGAAAAGTAAAGTATAAAATAATGGGATACAATGTGTGCAAGTGATTAAGAAACAAAATATACCAAATGAGTGGGGATACTTTGGCTCAATAAAATAGTATAATTATCTACTATTTGAGTTTTTTTTTACCGCACCCGGACCATATTCCTTTCAAATATTACTTATCTATCCATATCTCGCTGGAATGCACCTGATACTGTAATGTTTATAAACATAGTATGCATTGCACACCCCATGTTCCCTATTAGACTATGCCTATGACAACAAGCCGATCGCGAACCACTTATAAGATAAAATATAGACCTTATGTACAAAAAAGTTGGCCACCCCTGTCCTAGAATAAGGTTTCTCCGCACTTCTCTTCACATGAAAATTCATACATTCTATTAGATTGAGCTAAATTTTGTCTTTGTTTTTCGTATTGATGTAAAGTTCGATAAAAAAAAACACTTTATGCATATATATACACACAGTGAAGTCTCACTTATACGAAACTCATTTGTAAGAAACATTCAGTTATGCAAAGAATTTCTCAATCCCCTGCAAAAACCCCTAAATTATGTGTATGTAATTATCCATTTATACGAAGCTTAGTTATACGAAACATTCAGTAATACGAAGGAAATTTTGGACCCGCTTTATGAATTTTTGTTTCTTCCGTGGCAAGACAAAGGACGAAAAATATCGTGAAAAACTAAACAGTAAATAACTTTTTTTCCACGAATAACATCCGGTCCCAATGACTATGTTTATATTCTATTCCCTAATGTATAATAATAAGCTCCGACGATTCCAATTCATATGACGAAGATTCTTTGCCTCTTCTATTTTTGCAGAAGTTCTTGAAGCATTTGAAGTTGTAAAACGTTTTGTATATGCGAAAGAGATTAGCAAGAAGGAATTTAACACCTTAACAGAATGCGAAAGAATGATGTATTCAGCCAAAAGCAACATGAAAAAAACAAACGACACAATGTTTTTGTCAAAAATTAAAAAATTCGGATTAAAGATAAATTAAATTATTATATAATATATTTTTTTCACTTTACTTTGTTTTTCTTTCAACTGCATACAACATACGTTTATGTACCTACTAATTACGAGAAAAGAATTCTCAAAAATATACGTACATAACATGTATCTTTATATAAAATTCATTCAAAAACGTTTTCAATGGAATTAACATTTCATGAGGATTTCAGTTCTTGGTAAATGCAAATCGATAAATATAAAAAATATTTGTAAATGATATATGATTCATATAAAAAATGAATTGATTGCAAATTTGATAATTCATCATGTCCCCGGCATTATTTTACTATTGCTCTATTATAATAATATCTATGGGAAAGTAAATAAATAAAATATTTGTATGGCATCAACAACAAGAACCAAAAAAAAGTCATAAATTTTATCAGGATTTATTATTCAATATTTAAATTATTAAGGAGAATTTATTACCATGTTTGAAAGAAAACAAAAAAGTAAACTTAGTTATTCTTCTGTAATCCGCTTTATATGTGTGAGTTTTCTGATCCATCTTGGAGGGGATCTTGATAAATGTTAAGGTTGAGAATGTATAATCGGTAAAGATCCGAGGAACACGTGAATATTTTATCAGTTGATAGAATAGCTTTGATGGAAAGGTCTCATCAGCATCGCTTCAGGTGTATATTTTGTAATTTGTTCTTCGGAGGCTTTTTGAATAAGGTGAGCTAATCTAAAAACAGTACAACTTTGGTTTAGAATAATTTATATTTAAATATTCCTCCCTGTTATCTATCTTGGAGGGGAACGGTTCGTCTTCTTACTAAGTCAGGAATAGTTTTTGTATCTATTTGAATTGTAATAAGTATTCATCCCAGCGTTATTATACGAGACCAAACGTTGTCAACATTGTTTTTTATTAAAAGGGTGATGGTCAGGGTGAGGTCTTATATAATAAATAAGTTTACACTTATTTATGTTCTTCACTGACCGAAACCCTATCCATCTTATCTTTATATACAGTCAAAGGTAAACTATTAACTCATGAATAATTTGTTTTTAATAATGTGCAGCACAAATAATAATCTAACTTTATAGGGGAGGAGAAGAAAAAACCGTTCAAGTTTTAATTATTAAATTGGTAAAAACTGTCCAAGTGGTAATTAACTATGTTTTATTAAATATAAAAAGATATATTAAAAATTAAATCTGTACCGCTACAGTCCATGAAGGGTCAGGGGTTCAAGTACTTTGTAAGGAAGTACTGTTACTGGACTACCAAGGAGGTTGTGCAAGGAGGTGATTTGGTGAGACCGCCAGATATTTGCCCAATTAAAGGTACACAATTTAGGAGGCTGGGAGGACTCCAGGGCCCTGCTTCATAATGAAAGCTAATAGTATTGGTTCATTGTACAAGTATAGAAACAACGTGGTAATTTAACTAATACTTATTTTTTTTTTCATAATAGAGTGATATTACAGGAGTTAAAAAGTCCTAAAGAACAAGTTACTTTTGTACAAGTCAGTGTAATTGTATTAAGTTAAATCGACAATACTATTAGTTATTAGTTTGTACTCTATTATGAAACAGGGCCCAAGGAGGACCCCAGAACCCACAGGAGTTGACTCACGGCTACAACGAAACTGAAAACAATTTTCTGCACAACCGGATTCGAACTCATGCCCTTGGAGTTAGTAGCCACAGACTTAACCACGCGACTACCCGCACTAAGATGTAAACATAAATAAATTCACCGTATTCCGTACATCTTGTTTGTATTTTATACCTACAGTATCTATTATAATAAATTATAATTTAATAAAATATTAATAATCATAATTTGAACCTTTTTTTATTTTATTTTCAATTTTTTTCTCCTTTGTAAACCTTCGAATTCCTCTCGTATACAATCCTTACAATCCAAAATCCTTCGTAAAATCCTCAATGCTCCTTATTTTGTTATGTTCCCTATGTAACCGATCTAGCCCGAACCAGATATCACTCCTTCCATTATAAACTCTCTAACCACTCAAACCCCCTAGTTTCTAATCTTGCATCCTCTTCCATTCCTGACAGTCCTCCGAGGCGCCTGAAAAGAAGATGGCCACGAGAGCAGCTAATGTAAAATGTCATTAGAGTGCTACCAATGGGTAGTTTCTCTACACGCCTGTAACAATCCAATTTAACTTAGGTCAGATTTCCTAAATGTATTACAATGTACAGTTGTAAATAGCAATAAATAAATATTTAAAAAAAAATAAAATTTTCTACTAAACTTTACTTTTCGATGTTTTTAACTATCTGTATAGAAACGATACTAGAAGAGATTTGTATTGGAAGAAGATAGTTGACTGTATAGAGAAGATGGTCGGAGTGTCAAAATAGGAAAAGAAAATTATTTTAACCAACGTTTCACCCCGTTCTTACAGCCCTGATGAAGCCCTACAAAGTGGAGCGAAACGTTGGTTAACAATAAATAGTTTTCTTTTCCTTTAGTGATACCTTTATTCACCGCTACCCGGACAATCTTCCTCCAACAGAAGACATTTCGTTTCTACAAAAGTAAATTTCATATTTAAAAAAGGATAACTTATTTACTTATTATTCACCCATCGAAGTAACTTGTAACATATTCTCAACCTTCTGGTAATTTCGTCATCTTTGTCACTCATCTCGTCTTACCGTACGCACCGCTGACTTAGATTTCCTGATCTCCAAGTTTATTCTCTTTTTCTTATCCTTCTTTTACACCCTTCTCCTTCCCTATTCTTTTCTTACTTTTTCCTTACTCACGTTATTAGTTATATTCACCACATAATATTATTGTAATATTTTGTAATCACTTCTTTTATCTATTTTCGTTGTTTCTTTGCATTATATAACTTAATATTTTTATTTCCTTAATTATGTTATTTTACCTACATATTTAATTGCCTATTACGTTTTATTTTTCACATCTTTCATTAATAATAATAATAGTCTTTATTCATATACATATATACATTTATAATAGTATTATTTGCATCTACTTTTTCTTTATATACATGTAATAGACCTTACTTTTTAAAGGAGTAATAAAGTCCTTAACGGGGACTATCCTTTGGTTCACTGAGAGTTCGCTTATTATCTTCCAGTATTTTCTGTCCTTGGTTTTTCGTGACCACAGAAAAAGTCTATATTTTCTTAAGCTTTTTACACTTATATTACACTTTTTACTCTTACACACGACCAAGAGAAATATTAAAATACAGTACACCTTAAATGACGGAAAATAAGAATAAAAAAAGTTCTAGAAAAAAGGAAAATGATGAAAAATTTTATTTTTATTATTTTCTTCTTATTCTCTTATTTTCCATCTTTAGTGTCCATTTTTTATTATGTCCGTTTTCATTTTTTTAATCACTAATATTTTTTTGTAATTTTAATTTATCTATACTTATTACTCGACTTCTTATTTTTACTTTCTTCAATTTACTTTTTTTCATTTTATATAAATGTTTACATAAATTTTATGAAATTATTATTACACACTGTCAATTATCTAATTATTTAATTTTTGATTTTTTTAAAAATAATGTAATCTAATAAAATTTGTCAGAATTTCATTATTAAAATGATTTTGAAAATTGTATAGGCCCAGAAAATAAATATTTGCAGTTCCGTGTTTATACAGATAATCTAAAAAGTTCAGTAGAAAAACTCCGCCAAAAAAAAAAGGTTCAAGTTATTATTATTAATTTTTTGAATATTATTAATTAGTAATGAAAAATTATTTTACAGTATAAATATTAAATGCAAATATGGTAGAATTCATAATAAACAGTGAATTTATTAAATAAATCAAAAATTCGTATCCATTTTTGTCTCAACACTTTATTTTTCCCCAGTCCAACGTTTCGGCCATTCTAGCCATCTTCAAGGACATCTTCAATATAATTTCTTTCTCACATTAACTTAAAGTTTCTTTTGCAGGCTATTCTGCCCAGATCATTTTCTTTATTATAAGTTGAAAGCCTATTTTTTTAAAAAAATTTAAAATCATTAACATTTAATTTTCCTATATAAGATTATCAACAATTAATACACCACCATATAACAAACCATTTATCAGTGAATTTATTTTTTTAATTTATGTACACATCTTATTAGAATTTAACAAAGAATTATTAATTATCTCTTGTTATTTTTTTTTAAATTTGAGTATGAACATTTTTTTGGGTTCTATGAGTAGGGTTTATTTAGGTTTTAGGACTATGCTATGGGCCTATATAATTATCAAAATCATTTTAATAATGAAATTCTGACAAATTTTATTAGTTTATATTATTTAAAAAAATTAAAAGATCGATAATTGAAAGTATGTAATAATTAAAGAGAGATGTTCCGGGTGTGGTAAAAATAACTCAAACGGTAAATAAAATTTTTATTATGACCTAACGTGTCACCCCACTTTGCAGGGTCTCACTAGAGCTAAAAAAGATACAAACGACTAAAATAATTAAAACAAAGTGTATAAAATAATAGATAACATGAAATACAAGTAAACTAAGGTATGGCTAAAACTGATGTAAAATATGTAAACATTTATATAAAAATAAAAAAAAGTAAATTGTAGAAAATAAAAATAAGAAGTAGAGTGATAAGTATAAATAAATAAAAAATACAAAAATGTATAAGTCATATAGTGTAAACGGAAATAATAGCAAATAAAAAATATCAAAATACAGTACACACTAAAAGATAAAAATAAGGGAATATGAAGAAAATAATAAAAATAAAATTGTTCATCATTAACCTTTTTTTTTTTTACCTCATTTCTTTTTCTTGAACTTTTTTCTATTCTTATTTTCCTATTATATTTATCCTTTTTTATTATAATTGAACTCAAATTAAATTATTAAACGTGAACGTTTTTTTCTTTTTCCTTCTATAAAAGTTAGCTTATTATGTATGCTGCAAATTATTCTTTTAAAAATTAATATGTTAATAGTGGGTATATATAAATAAGTGGTTAGAGTTGCGGTCAGTAAAGAACACAAATAAAAACTTATCATTAGTGGTACATTGAACAGTTGAGTACCTAATTTCTATAAAAAGAAAAAAGTAACACTTTTCAAACTTAATGAATGTTTATTACTTAATTGGACAACTTTTCGTGAAGTAACATGAGACTATTCTCAAATCCATATCAATTATAAATTTTACATACATTACTTTTGTTAAACTAAAACTTAACAAAAAATGTGCAGTATTATAATTTAAAAATATTTAAATAATAAAAAATATCAATATTGTATTTATAGAAAAACATCAATATTATATTAAAATTAAAATTATTTAAATTATAGTAACAATTTTCACTAGTATAATTAAGAGACAACCAAAAAAATATAAACAAATAAAATATAAAATTGTGTCTTATGTGCAGAGTCACTAAATTTGTATTTTTCACTAACCGTAATTTAATAATTAGTTGATGAAATTATTGAGAAAGAAAGAAAGAAAAAGTTTCATTTATGTTATGTAGCCTAACATCACCTCAATATAGTTGTCTAAGTGAATGATTCTTAAGGAATGGGTATCTCATTGGTAAGGCACTGCTCTACCTGTTTTCGAATTGGTGGCACATAATTATTGTCTCTTTCAATGTAGGCCTGAGTCTGCCCTGTGGGCTTGGGGAGCCCTCCAAGGTCGGGTGCGATTCTGACCGTATAACAACCGTAGCGATTCTGACCTTGCACAACCGTTGGTATAGTAACAGTAATTCCCTACAAAGTGCAGCACCACAGACCTTTCATGAGTGTACAGATTTTATTTTTTTTAACTGACTGATCCTCAAGAACCACAAAAAATCATATCATTGACGTTCAAGAAAAAAGTTAAATTTATGTAAATTATATTAATAATGTGCTATTAATGCGTTTGGGCGCTCCTAGCTGGTGAGAGGTGAACTATCATTAGAAGGTTATAAGAAATGTTTATTTGTTGTTTTCAAATGATGAGCTTTTGTATATGTAAATAAATTTGTCAAGATTCTTTCAATTACGTATAATAGTTCACTGTTATATTCATTAAAACTGTGGAAAGGGACTTTTATTCTATTATATTGTTTTAGGAGAACAGTGTTTATACTTTGATGTATTTTACTTAGTTCTATTGTAGCTCTGTAACCTTTGATTTATAATATAATAAACTATTGTTTTAGCAATCGTCTAACTGCCTACTTTCTTCAGAATTACACAAAACCACGACGACCATTGCACTAATACATTTCATACATCAGCTCACAATATTACAACATAACTAAAAACACGCATTACAAACTGACTAAATTTCTTACAGAACAGGGACCGACTAACCACTACTTAAAGAGATTTCAGTTTCAAAACTCAGACTCATGTAAGTGAGACACAAGAACTCCGCAAACTTTTCAACACATATTATTTCATATATGACAACAAAAGATATAGTTTGTTGAAGTTATCTCTACTGCAAGGGGACTCATGCCCTCTACCCGAACCAATATTATATAACAAATACAAGATACAACTTCACTGAACAAGAGTTCACCGACAACATAGACCTAAAATGTTAATGTTGTATAGAGTTTAGAAATTTATAATTGTTATAATACAAATTATGCCATTTATTATTTTTTTTCTTTTTCTTTCTTTTCAGTTGTATACTATTGTATTTATAGAAGTCTGTTATGAAGAAAATAGACAAAAAGTATACATATGAAAGTAATAATAGAGAGCAGGTCCTAAGTAAGCCAAAGCGTTCAATGTTTACTTTTTATGACACCGTAAAAACATTTTGAATAGCATAAAAATATATTATTGACGCCAGGGGATATTTTTCAATACAATATTGCGATCCCCTTTCACTGCTACCTGCATAAAATTTCACATAAAGGGAGTAATCTCGATTTTACATTTTGTCGCTTTTGTTGGTTTATCACCCCCTAACATATTAAGCACGTACGGCTTTCCATTCTAAAAGTATATTGCCGTAGCATGAGCTGAAGGTAATAAACGACTCAAATGCCTTATATTGCCGAATATAGGAGCATTAGGGAGGAGATAGGGAAGATAGAGAAAATGAACGCTGTATTTGCATTTGAAGAAATGTTTGATAGCAACACTGACTGGCCTATTAGAGCGTAGATAAGAAGAGGCTGTGATGCCGCCCAATAAGAATTCCTCTATTATTAGCTGCTATCTCACAATGGGCGCTCCTGATTGGTCTCACATCCGCGGTCCGTACATAATCGACCAATAGCCGTTCATGTCCCTCGTTTGGAGACGTATTTAGTTTTTGTCAGGGTTGGCCTTGTTGTGGGCATAATCTTATAGCGAGGGTATCTGCAGTACAATTAAAAATACAAGTTACAGTTTTCGTTTGAGGGGAGGAGGGGGGAGCCGCGGCGATTTTCAGGACCCAAGGCGGAAAAAGGGGAAAAAAAAATAGTGAGCTTATTTGATACATGGTTCTTTCTGGAAACATGCTATAATTAGAAAGGAGATGGCGGGGAAGGATAATTGCGTCCAAAAAATCATCAGAGATGAAAAGTGCAAAACTGGCTTGTGGATAGCTACAATTCGCATTGTGCGAGCTATTGGTAAAACCTAGTTCTTAACGATTTTAATTCAGTTGTTTCACTTTCAATAATTTATTGGGATTAAAGGTAATAAAAATTCAAAAAGTAATGATTGAATTTTATGAAGTAGAAATAAAATGGTGAGAGTATTTCATGCAATGCGGAATTAGACATCTTTCTCTTACCCAACGTTTCAGTAGGAAGTATACATGTATGGTTGTATGCACGTATGTGTGTGTAATGGGTCGAGGCCTGTTTCCATCTTGGGCGAAATTCTGCCTACACCCATCCTTTTTTCAAGTTTGTATTTTTCTTATTTTTGGAGATCGGAGTGGATCAGTTAGACTCCAAGGACCCAGGTTTGAATCCAGCTGCGACCGATAATTATTTATTCTATTAATGTAGTCGAGCATCAGCCCTATGGGTTTGGGAGCTCACCCAGTCTCATAAAGTGGATAACTTTAATTGGGTAAGAATCTGTCTGTAAAGCGTGATTCCGACTAAATCACCTCCTTGCACAACGGTTGGCCTAGTAACAATACTTACTTTCAAAGTACTGCACTCTTGGTTTGTAGGGCTACAGAGTTATTTATTTAATTTTTAATTATTTTAATACTTGTAAAACAAGTTCTTTCCTTCCTTTCTATTTTATAAATTTCTGATTTATTTTTCTTCGACGTTGGAAGTCTTTTTCTGTATCTTAAGGATTGCATTACCTTACTTTGTTAATTTCATCTATATGATTATATTTTTCCTATTTATGATTCCTTATAATTTTACTTGGAAACGTATCCTGCTTTAACAGTTTACACTGTCGCTAGTATGGTTACGTTTACACTGTCGCTATCGTTTGAGTCAATAACACGTCACATTTTTTGTTGAATAGGAAGTGACGGTTAAAAACTATTTGTCAGGTAATTCTAAATCACAGGATAGAAAACTATTCTCTACAAAATAAAGGGGAATTTGTCTTTTTTAAAACTATTTGAAAAGAGCGTTCTCAAGGGGCTAAATAATGAAACGTTTTATTTTTCGTAAAATTATAATTTGAAAATGATCTTAAAAAGATTAAACAAAGGCAAAGTATGCTTACTTTTAACGAATATTTTATGGAGTTTACTATTATGCGGTATAATTTAAGTTAAATAATTTTTTAGTTACAGCTTCCTATACAACAAAAAGTGTAAAAAGCTTAAGAAAATATAGACTTTCCTTCTTTGTTGTTCGGAAAAAGACTATAATAATAATGAAGGCCTAACGAACCCGAAGGTTCGATGCCGATTCCACTAACCAGTCTCTACACACATCCTTCCAGTGATGCCCCTCCAAACCCGATTCCAGTAAATCAGTTTTAACGCAATCCTCCTATCTACATTTCGGTCTACCCCTCGGAAGTTTTCCCGTTGTTTCAGTGCTTATTAACATGTTAAGGATCCGCTCGTTACTAAGCCCTACAGCCTTACACGCCGCAATGCTATAACTTGAATTATATTTACCGGGTGTAGGTCCCTTAATTCAGTGTTGTGTAATCTTCTAAATTCTCTCGTTAATTCATCCTTTTTCAGTCCGGGAATGAGACTATAGTCCATAAAAAAAAAAATAAAATAAACCACTTTCAAAAACAAATTTATCAATAAAAAAAATACAAAGAACTCCGCAACACACTTTAGGATAAATTACGAGCCACATATAAGCCAATCTTACGAGAAATCTCAACTTAATTTATACAAAATTAAAGCTTATTGAATTTAGATTTTTTTTTAGAACGGGGATATCTCTAGCTCAAGAAGGGTTAATAAACGCATTGTTATTGAAGGAAAAGTAAAAGTCGTAATTTTTTTTTTAATATTTATTTATTGCTATTTACAACTGTACATTATAAAACATTTAGTAAATCTGATCTAAGTTAAATTGGAGTGTTACAGGCGTGTAGAGAAACTACCCATTGGTAGCACTCTAATGACATTTTACATTAGCTGGTCTCGTGGCCATCTTCTTTTCAGGCACCTTGGAGGATTGTCAGAAATGAAAAAGGATGCAAGATTAGAAACTAGGGGGTTTGAGTGGTTAGAGAGTTTATAATGGAAGGAATGATATCTGGTTCGGGCTAGATCGGTTACATAGGGAACATTAAGGTCTTTATGTATGATGTATTTGTGACAAAGTAAGAAGCATTGATGATTTTACGAAGGATTTTGGATTGTAAGGATTGAATACGAGAGAAATTCGAAGGTTTAGTGGAGCCCCAAAGCTCAACTCCATATGTCCAGATTGGCCTTATTACAGTCATGTAGATCAGTCTTTTGTAATGAATTGGAAGTTTAGACCGTTTGTCTAGTAAGTGCTGTAATAGTCGAAATCGACGTGCAGTTTCCTGTCTTTTCAGTCTGGTGTGAGGATTCCAGGTTAATCGCAAATATAGTCCAAGGTAGTGGATCTGTTCGACAGGGGTAAGAGTGACATCGTTAAATGAAACTGTAGGGCAGTCAGTAAGTCGTAATTTGTATTTACAAATTTCTGTAGTGTTGAATCTATTGATTGCATAGAATTGTGGTGATTAGTAGCTGTATCATATGTTGTGAAAGTGTATTTATTTAAATTCTAAATGATGATACTTTTTAATTTGTAAATAATATAACTCAGGCTGTTGCCATCGCTAACAGTAACGAGAAAATAAATGACACAGCTCATTGCTAGTTTTATTTATTTATTTATTTTTTTTTATGCAGTACAAGCACATCTGGAAATTCTCCACCAGTGCTGTATTTGAGGAAGTCTGTTTTATTTATTTACATTTATTGAAAACTATTGAATCTTTTAGATCAATTAACATATAGATGAAGCGATAAGACGGTAACCATAGTAACATAAATGGTTACTGCTGTCTCCTTTGAAACTAATATTACGCCATTATAAAAGTGTTTGTTCGTACTTTATGCACTGCCATACCGTTCATCCAATTTTGATAGGACTTTTCCCTAAATGTACAGGATTTTCTTGGGAAGAATGTGAGCTGGCCCGATTGTTTTTTTTTTTTTAAATTATTAACAAAATTTAGCATTTTTGTCGCTGAGCTCAAAAAATATATATTTTTTTTCACAGAGGATGTATGCCAATCAATTTGTCTCTTATAAGAAAAACATATCACAGATTTTATTAAATGATTTTTTTTTACTGAAATTAAAAAAAAAAATAGGTATTTCAGTATATTAAAAGTTGGTTATAATTTTTTTCTAATTTTTTTTAGGAAAAAGTAAACCATATTTGGTTTATTGACGTTGGAAAACCTCCAAATACCATTTTTTAAAGGAAATAATAATTAATGAGATGTAGATAGTTGACCGTAGATTAATGCTTGAAGAAGTTTGTCGGGGAGTGCGGTCAGCAAAGAACAACATAAATAAACAAAACAATATTTATTTATTTTATGCCGACGTTTCGACCTGAGTTTCAGGTCTTCATCAGGGCTATAGAACAGAAGAGATAACAACAACATTTAGAGTAACATACATTTGAAAAGGAATAGTATACAAACAAATTTAGAATTATATAAAATATTGAATTGAATCATAAATGATAAAAAATGATAACTGATAATTGAATAGTACAAATTTTTTTAATTGATTGATATTTGTGGAATTGTATGGTAGTAAATTGAAAACAGTGACTAATATAATATCATGTAGGTTAAGAAGATACTCTTCAATTCAATATTTTATATAATTCTAAATTTGTTTGTATACTATTCCTTTTCAATTGTATGTTACTCTAAATGTTGTTGTTATCTCTTCTGTTCTATAGCCCTGATGAAGACCTGAAACTCAGGTCAATAAGTAAAATAAATAAATATGGTTTTGTTTATTTATGTTGTTCTTTGCTGACCGCACCCCCGACAAACTTCTTCAAGAAATAATAATTAGCTATTTTGCAAGTTGATTTATTAGAAGGATTTTTTTTTATTCCGGTAGGTAACCATTGTTCATATAATCGTTCATAACTTCTCTGATTTTATCCAATTCCAACATTAGATTAATTATTTTATATATTCTTCTTTGAGAGTGGTTTAGTTTATTCTTAATTTAAAGCAAATTTGATCCTTTTTTTTCTCTCAACTTTATTCTTTACAACTTTTCCAACGTCTCGATCCTCAGCCCATTCTCAAGGATACCTTCATATTGATGTAATTTCCTTTTTCAAGTCTTAAAAATGCAGGCTAATTGCCTTTGTCCTATATAACATTTTCTAAATATTTTTTTCCTAGTGTTTTATAAAAGTTTTAAATCTAGGAAAAAAATATATAGAAAAGGTTATATGGGACAAAGGCAATTAGCCTGCATTTTTAAGATTTGAAAAAGGAAATTACATCAAAATGAAGGTATCCTTGAGAATGGCCTGAGGGTCAAAACGTTGGAAAAGTTGTAAAGAATAAAGTTGAGAGAAAAAAAAAGATTTAATTTGCTTTAAATTAAGAATAATTCCAACATGTTAGAAATCTGAATATCTCACCTTTTAACCTACATTAACAACATTTAGATTTAATGCCTTTATAAGGGCGATAGTTATAAGTTGTTCAATTAGATCCGGTTTGTGTCCATTGGTGCAGTTTACAGAACCCTAAACCACTCCCAAGTTTGGTGTAGATTAGTTGAGTCCTGTTGAAGTTAATTCTATTTTTTTTTTCGAAAGGAATCTATGTACGGAGAAAATTTTTGCCAAAAAATCGTATTTTCTGATTCTGTCGAAAATTCGTATTTAAGCATTCCTTCATGTGTTAAAAAAAATATAAACTTTGTTTCACACCTAAAAAAATCTTTTCCCACACTTTGATAGTTTAGTCGTTCTGAATTGTTTCAATACAGTACTAATAACACAGTAAGGGTTATTACATAAAATCTATTGATATTTTATGTAGTGAATATGACAATAAAGAAAAAAATCACCTTAATCTGACCAATATTAACGATAATACAGTGTAGTTAGATGTAACCATTTATGTTACTATAGTTACCATCTTATCACCCAATTTATATATTAATTAATATCAAAGCTTCAATAGTGTTTAATTAATATGTATTAATTATTAAATATAGCAATTGCAAAGGGTCTGATTGTTCATTGTATAAATTTCCGTTCTATTAGTACACACATATATTTCAGTATTTAAAAAAAAAAATTTTGGTTTCTTAACTAAAGGTATTAGGTTAAAATTTCTTTTGTATGTCTTTTTGCAAGAAGAAGTAGTTTCGTTTGCTGTATACCTGTTGATGATTGGGATGCTAGTTATTTGCACCTTGATCCTTTATTTCAATCCTTCGGATCGCGCATCATTGCTGGAGGAGACTATAATGCCAATCATCAACGATGGAGATTTCCAGTTCCCGACCATTATCGAATCTATAGATGACCTTTATTCTGACTACAATCTAGTTATTCTTTATCTTACATTCAAACTTCGTCCCTTCTTCATTGATTAAAGGACGAGTTGACTGGGACAAATTTCGTAATGATTTGGAAAACAAACTAGACTTAAAATGCCACTTAAGACTAAACAGGAATTGTAATATTCTATAGAAGTTACAGCTATAGAAAACTTGATCGAATCTGTAAGAATTTGCATATACGATAAATAAAATTAATGATACCACACTTACTAACTTGCCACTCCACATTCGCATCTTATTAAAAGAAAAACGCAAAAAAAAAAAAAAAAAAAAGAGCAAGTGGCATGAGACTAGATATCCAACAGATAAAACATATTATACTAACTTGACAAATAAACTAAAAACAGAACTTACTGAAAATACAAAAAATTTAAAATGCAAAATTTAACTAACTTAACTGAAAACCTCACGACTACTGACAAATCTTTATGGACGACCAGTAAGAAATTTCTTAAACTTAATAATTGTAGACTTACTATATATAGTTAGAAAGCTAAAGAATTTATACAAAATCATATCTAACCGATAAAGTCGTAGAAGGTAATTGAGAAGGTCGAACAAAGCACATTTAAAAGGTCTGTTCCAACACGGTTGATGTTTAATTGCCGGACGCATGCGCGTGACTTTTTTCTGGTTCGCCAGTCTGATTAATTTTTTCATTACACAATAGTTGTTAAGTCTTTTAATTCCCCCTTAAACTATATATGAGCCTTTCAGTTTGGAGTGTGCTTAACTCCATAAAATCATTCTTTGTATTTTTATATTGATTTTATTGCAATTTAGCATTGAATAAATGCTCTTAAAGCAGAATATTTATTTTAGTAAACTAATATTTTTATACTTCTGTCATACGTTTAGAATAGAAAAATGTTGAAATTTTAGTACGAGAAACAACACTAAAATAAGATATCTGAAGTCGGTTAAAACAGTACAAGAGCCCAAGAGCAGAAAAAAGGCAGTTATTTCACCCAAATTTTTGATTAATTTAATGAAAACTATGTATAATTACTGGTCATAACTGATGAGTCTGCCAAGTATAGGTAGGAAGAATAAAAAATGGCGGCTATTTTAAAACGTTAAAAATAATCAAGGTTTTATTCGGAGCTCTATATCTTTAAAACTACCAAGAACAATAGAAAATCTAAAGGAATATCATTTAAAGTAGAGTAAATTTGCTAAAATGTAAGCCCTAATAGAGCTATTTACGTCTAACAGTTCTCGAAATATACTTTTTAAAAAAGAACATTTCATAAAAATGTTATATATAGAAAGTACTGAAAGATCAGTAGTTAGTGAATTTATTTTGAAAAATCAATATCTAAAAAACCAGTTGACGTACAGATGTCTATTAGCACTCAAATTAAAGCCAGTTTAATGTACTATTAAGTAGTTCCTTGCGTTTATCTTCGTAGGAGTAATAGTTTTCACGATATTTGCTAAAATAAATTGATTTATAGTTGTTTGGACGAATTTTCATTTGCCAAATTTATATTGATATGTGAATATCATAAAAACTACTTCCCTTAAGAAGATAAGTGCCATAAGCTACTTTATAGCAAGTTAAATTTCCTTTATTTTGAGTGCTGACAGACATATGTGCGTCTTATCGGTCTAGAGATATATTTTTTTAAAAATCCAACATTTTATACGTACAACTTGAAATTAACATTTTGTGAGTTTATTTTGTCAAATATCATAAAATACATCTGCACGTCTAATAGTTTCTGAAATAAAGTTTTTTATAAATCAAACTTATTGTCCGAACAACTATAAATCAATTTATTTTAGCAAATGTCATGAAAACTACTATTCCTACGAAGGTAAAGGTCATAAACTACTTTATAGTACAATTATTTAGCTTTAATTTCAGTTCTAATAGATATTTGTACGTCGAATGGTTCTTTAGGTATAGATTTCTCAAAATAGATTCACTAACTATTGATATATTGGTACATTTTTATGAAAGGTTGCTTTTTAAAAGGCTATATCTCGAGAACTATTCGACGTAAATAGCTCTATTTGAACTAATATTGCAGCAAATTTACTCTTTTTTGAACGATGTTTTTTTAGATTTTCTAGTGCTGTTGGTAGTTTTTAAGATATAGAGCTCTGAATAAAAAATTAAGGTTTTAAAACAGCCGCCATTTTTTATTCCTCCTACCTATACTTGCCAAACTCATCAGTTTTGACTAGAAATTATACATAGTTTTCATTAAAATAATCAAAAATTGGGGTGAGATAACTGCCTTTTTTTCTTCCCGGCTCTTGTACTAAAATAGAAGTTACTCTGTTATCCGAAGTACTCATTTGGAAAATTACTGCGGGAAAGTATTGTCACACTGAATAATATGGAAATATCTACTTTATTTAGAATCTTAACTTTTTTTGAGACTGGTTAATATTGTTTAAATAAATAAAATTTTATCCATTTGTCTCAAATCATTTTTATTCTATTTATAAGTCCGACTTTTCGGCCATTTCGACCATCCAATTATAAACAGCTTTTATTTCACATATGATCTTCAACAATTCCAAAACAAATAATAATATTATTTATAATTTATCTTAGCTTAATACAATTTTAGAACTGAATCATTTAAAAAAACTTCATGCAGAAGTTTAAAAAGATTCACATATAAACATATATCCTGATAGGGAATATAATTTATTGTCTAATGTTATATAATGTTCATGGTTATTGAATCATGACATTGCGGGCATGGTGATTTTTAAATTTTCAGATGAGCCACCTGTTCATTCTGATAATGCACTCTGTTTCTTTCTCGCTCCAGCTTGTTGTCTTGTCACGATTCATAAATGTAGCGACACTTAATGGCGATTGGATGCTTATGATGCAATCATGAGGTCCACCATCAGACCATTACCGTTGACATGGAGGCTAAAATCTCTCGGAGCAGGATAAGGACTCTTTTGATGACCGGTGGGTAACGGAATCAAAGCAAACTTTGTTAAAAATGACGTTTTGGAAAAAAAAAAAAATTGGTTGAACCTGCCTTGCTTTTCCCGATAATAGAGGTATGGGGCGATTCACGACAACATCAATCAAGAAAAAATTGACGCAAATGTAATGTTCGCTCGTTTAAAAAAAAAAAAAAATACCAAACAAAAATTGTCCAACATCGAGTTTCGAGCGGTGAGCAGGGGCTAACAGAGTAATTGTATTTCTTCTAAAACAAATTGGTACTAAATTGTTTTGAAATGTGAAACAAACTCTCACGCGGTGATTGCTTTTTCTGTAAAATTTAATTGACATGGCTGGGGAGTAAATAAAATTTGATTGATGTCAACATGGCCTTCGATGCAGAATATCGACAGGGCTGTATCTACTAGTTATAAGAGCTGTAGAATGTTATAAAAATTAGCAATACTACTCACCCCTAAATATGTTTAAAAATAATTGTATTAATCATAATAAAGTTTAAATTTCGGTAATCTATACTAATACCTACAGTCGGAGGGGAGGGGAGAGGAGCTCACAATGAATGCACGTAACCATTTTTATTTGCTTAATACTTTTTACATATTTCTTTTGGAAATTTGACAGTTTGACGATTGACGTTCCGACAGTTTGACGTCGAACGAGATCTGGCGTGATGTCGATGGTATATGTAGCTCCATCGAAATAGCATTAGATAGGATCCTAGCTATTTTTAAAACATAGTACGGAGAGTGTAATTTTTATAAAATTCATTCATCAAAGTTAAATGATTACACTGTCTTATCTCACATCAAACCTTTTTTTTTTTTTATAAAAGATCTTTATTAAAGAACTTCCATAGTTTAATAGTGGCCTATTAGATTTGCCCAAAGATAGAACTATTATCACTTAAAGTATCTGGTATGTTCTGGGATATTTTTATTCCAAAGGGTTTATAAATCGATGTCTAGAGTCCAAAATCTTGAGAAAATAAAGTCAGTATTTTTCTTTCATATCTAGAAATTTAGATTTACATTGCACCGGCAAAATACTTAACGTTTTGTTTTTTATTTTGGCACTAAATATCCTTTAGTTAACTATCTTGTCTAATGATATTATCAACATGATTTTTATTTAATAAGAGATAAAATAAAATCCAACACATATCGAAGATGCAATACCTACTTTCTGGATGAAAACCGTTGTTTTCAATCATGCATACTTTTTGAAAAATACAGGAGTTAAAATAACGTATTATTTCCATTTGAGAATTGTTTAGGGATTAACGACTGATATGAAGCTCTTTTCAAAAAGCCAGGTTTGATAAGGAAGTCATTGTTTTGTGAATTGAATAGAAGGCAAAAATTGTCTTTCATTAGAAATTTGTAAATATTTTATGGGAAACTAATTAATCGGATCGTATCAGACTATTAAAAAAAAATTAAATGTTTATATTGTTATTATTTTTATATATTAAGGACTGATATTTTTTAGGAAGTAGGTTAAAATTATTACATCAAAATGTTACTTTTTTTTTGTTTTTCTAATTTCCACTTCGATAGAACTTTGTGACCTTGCGTACATGTTAAAAAAAAATCTATACCGCTACAATTTTGCTTTTTAAAAAGCTATATCTCGAGAATTATTGAAGGTAACTGTGTCTATTATGGCTTACATTTTAGCAAATTCACTCTACTTTAAATGATATTCCTTTAGATTTTCTATTGTTCTTGGTAGTTTTAAAGATATAGAGCTCAGAATAAAAAAATAATTACTTTTAACGTTTGTTAACAGCCGCCATTTTTTATCCCTTCACCTATACTTGGCAAACTCATCAATTTTGACTAGTAATTATACATAGTTTTCAATTAATTAATCAAAAATTGGGGTGAAATAACTGCATTTTTTCTCCTCATGGGATCTTGTACTATAAGGGGTGCAGTTCTTTGTAAGGAAGCATTGTTACGGTTGTGCTAGGAGGTGATTTATTCAGAAGCAGGCTGGACCGCCTGATATTTATCCAATCTGAGGCTGGGTAAACCCCGGGGGGGGGGAGGAGTGCTCCCTTACCTACCGGGCTGAAGTTGGCATATGTATATACATATATACTGCTTTGCCGAAAATTTCAAGCGCATACAAGTTTCACTACTTTTTTAACCCAAATTTGAAAAATTCCATAGAAATTTGGTATGGTGCCCGCTCAATATTTTTTTTTACTCCCTTCGTGGTCAATTCTGACATATGGAGTGTCATCTGCTGGGCACCTCTCTTCTAATCTTGGTGCGGAGTCAAGTTTTCATTTTTAGTAACAACAATAAAAGTCAACCGCTACCCAGTCCGGATTCGAACTGGCGCCACTGCAGTTTCGAGGTTGCAAAGACCTAGGGCCTTGACTCTCTCAGCTACCGACTTCGCGCACTCAGCTTTAACAGACCACTCTACTAAACAGCGACTTATTAACTACAGCGATAAGTACAGTCATGAAACTGGCTAAACAGAAACACTGTGTATGCTTCCGCACAGTCAAAATCCTGTTAGATCCGATTTTTTATTTGTGTGTTTCTCGTCATTCTCCATAACCTTCTACGATTTTGTGTTACATATTATTTTTTCTGAAATCCCAGGCTCTCTAAAGTCATATAATACATCTATATTACTATTTTTTTTAGGTTAATTATCAAATTCTTTTAATACTTTATATTTATCCCTTTATGACGTATGCTCATTTAGAAAATTCGGCGTTTAAGCCCTGCGAGACTATGTCAATAAGGAAAAAAAAATTAAATTACATTATCAAAAGAAACACCGAGTGAATGAGTAACCAACTGAAGCTTCCTTTCGTTGCCATGAAAACATCCTGTGATCAAAACTGATGATTAGCTGAAACAAAACGGAGCTTTACTTGAATAGTAAATCCATTGATAGAACTCCAATAACATTTCTAGAGGAAAAGATCTCGAGGCCATTTTCTTTTCAGACGCCAAGGAGGATTATTAGGTAATGAAGGCGAAGCCAGGTAAGAAACAAGCGGGTTTGGGTGGTTGGGAAGTTTATCATGGAAGAAGTGGTATCTGGTTCTGGCCAAATCGGGAACATATGGGACATTGAGGTCCTGATGGATGACTTGATTTGTGACAAAGTAGGGAGCATTAAGGGTTTTACGAAGGATTTTGGACTGTAAGGATTGGATTCGAGAGGAATTTGATGGTATAGTGGAGCCCCAAAGCTCAACTCCGTATGTCCAGATAGGCCTTATAATAGTCACATAGATCAGTCTTTTGTAATGGATTGGCAATTTAGAACGTTTGTCTAGTAAATGTATCATTCAATTTAAAACATAACCATAACTTTTTTTTTTGTCAAATGTTCCACTGTTCAAGTAACGCAGCGATATATTATCATTAAATCTAAATATAATATAAATTAAATACAATAATTAGAGAACATACAGGAAACAGCGAGTGAATTGTTGGCAAAGTGTAACCCAAGCAAAGCCGTCTGAGTGTGCAAACCAAATATTTAAATTATTATTGCTAAGGTAATATCCTATTGAATAAATTTAGGACTCATTGTTTCTTCTTCTAAGATAATTTATCGCCTGGAGGAAGCTAGGACAGACTGCCGTGTCATTATACTAATCGTTCAAGATGGAATAAGAGATCTCAGCCTTGATGACAAAGATCAGATCTGGATCCGCCCTCATATATCAGGGGAGCAGGATGGAGGAAGACTGGTAGTCGATGGTCCTGCTCTGTAATTATCACTCATCAAGGAAGAGGCGAGTTAGAAAATGATTCGGCACATTCTTCGCTCGTGAACGGCTTCTTTCGGGCTTTGATTTTCACTCGTTAGAGGGCGCAATCAGCAATAGTCCGATCGAGAAGTCTAATTGTTCAGCAATCTCTTCCCGACACCTGCGTCTGATTCGGTCCTGATATTTAAGGTACACAAAGGAGCTGTTTCATCGCTCTGATACAAACCCGTTAAATACTCACTTCGTCAAACGTTCCACCAATACTTTCATACAGTTGTCACTAGACGAAAATATAACATTTCAATATAATCTATGCTCGACATCCTTCATACGAGTGTAATAGGACAAGAGCCTAAGAGGAGAAAAATTATTAAAATTAAATCTATGTATTAACACTAGTCAAAATTGATGTGTCTGCCAAGGATATGTAGCGGGGATAAGAAATGGCAGCTGTTTCAAAACGTTAATTAATTTAAAATTAATTTTTCATTCGGAGCTCTATATCCTTAAAACTACCAATGAAACGAGAAAACCTAACAGAAAGTTATTTAAAGTATAGTAAATTTGCTAAAATATGAGCTCTAATTAGAGCTATTTACATTCAATGGTTCTCTAGATATAGTTTTTTAAAAAGCAACATTTCATAAAAATGTACAGAAATATCAGTAGTTGGTGAATTTAT
The DNA here is from genome assembly GCF_000696795.3 of Halyomorpha halys. Lineage (NCBI taxonomy): Eukaryota > Metazoa > Arthropoda > Insecta > Hemiptera > Pentatomidae > Halyomorpha > Halyomorpha halys. Next base: position 418,318 of record NW_027111296.1, on the reverse strand, counting down.
TTTGAAAAATCTATTTCCCTAAAACCATTCAACATACAGATCTCTACTAGCGCTAGTTTAATGGACTATAAAGTAGTCTGTAATATTTATCTTAGTTTTCTTAATATTCACTAAAATAAATTGATTTATAGTTATTCAGACACATTTTCATGTGCCTAATTTATATTCATATGCGAAAATCATAGAAACTACTAACCCCACAGAGATACGTGTTATAAACTACTTTATATTAAGTTTAATGTCCTTTATTTTGTGTGCTGACAGACACATGTACGTTTTATGGTGCTAGAGGTATTTTTTTTTTTTTAAATCTTAACATTTTATTAGAACAACAAGAAGTTAACATTTTATGAATTTATTTTGTCAAATATTATAAAAACTACTACTCTTACAAAGATTAACGATATAAATTATTTTATAGTACATTCATCTAGCTTTAATTGCTGGAATA
>NW_027111296.1:416006-417768 GCF_000696795.3 Halyomorpha halys | reverse complement strand
AGAGAGAGAGAGAGAGAGAGAGGAGAGGGGGTGAGGGGGAGAGGGAGCAATTAAAAAAGGAAGAATATCCTTCTATGACAACCGTTTAAAGATATTTAACGTATATAAATTATTAAAAGCCCGAACAATCTCAGAGGCAAGTTTGTTTTTATTCATTAGTAAAAGAAACTCCCCTTGCTAATTGCAACCGCGTCGTATTTCCACCGTAAAAGTAAGTGTTCTACGGGAAAGGCTATTGAGTCCTGTCATTTATTCATTATATAATCCTTACATACTTGCCCGACCATATAAGTAGACCACACAGAACTTCTCTTCTTGGGAAATTTCATTAAAAATCAAATCACACAGAAAATAATTCAAAGTATAAATCATTAATCTTCATTTGATTTAAACTTTCATATTTCAATTTTTCCAACAATCATGTGGTCACAGCTTATCAACAAATCCGAATGTTTAATTCCAAAGCAGTAGTAAAATTATAAATAACATAAGTATTAATAGAACTTTAGTATTTAGTAGCGAGTATTTAGTAGAGTAGAATTTAAGGTATAGAGGAAATTATTTTAAAAATAAGTCATTTAATCTCTGTCAGACTATTGCAATAAGGATAAGTTCTGTCTGATATATAATCTTTTGATTGTGTAATGCTACCCTGAGGTTCCCCAAAATCGAAATATGAAAAATCAATTATATGAAATGATATAATAAAATTATATTAATAGAACTTTTAAGAGTGAGTATTTAGTAGAGTAGAATTTAAGGTCTAGAGGAAATTATTTTAAAAATACGTCATTTAATCTCTGTCAGACAATTGCAATAAGAATTAGTCCTGTCTGATATTATATAATCTTTTAAATGTGCAATGATACCCTGAGGTTCCCCAAAATCGAAATATGAAAAATCAATTATATAAAATGACACTTCCGACCTGTTTTGTCGAAAATGTAGCTAGGAACACACCTTAAATATGTAAATTCTGTCCCGTAAAAACTGTCTTAAGTTCAGTTTTGAAATATTACAATCGGTTGGAGTGATTGGAATTCGGCATGGCGCGATGGAGTTTATGACCGATGAAGTTTCAGCAACGCTTAACTTCAAAAAAGTATGATTTGACATTCACGGGTCATTCGATTTAGTCAGGAGAACTTGGAATGGCCATCTTCATCAAGAGCTGTTTATAATAAGTTGGAAAAATTTGGCCACACTCTTTATATTACAAGGACAGGGAAGAGGAGTAATTTTTATTTTGTAAACGGGCTGGGAAGAAAAAAAGATTTAGTTATCTCACCCCAATTTCGGATTACTTTAATGAAAACTATGAGATATATGAGGGAATCAAAAATAGCAGCTGTTTCAAAACGTTAAAAATAATTAATTTTTCATTCGGAGCTCTATATCTTTAAAACTACCTACTATACTAGAAAACCTGAGAGAACATCATTTAAAGTAGAGTAAATTTTCTGAAATATTAGCCCTAATAGAGCTATATACGTCCAATGGTTCTTTAGGTATAGCTTTTTAAAAGGCAACATTCCATAAAAATGAACTGAATATATATATATATAACTTACGATTAGACTGAAAATATCACTTAAAATAAAAAGGGGTTCGGGCAGAGTAACAACACACGGCTACTGAACAACTAACTTTATTTATCAGATTCCTCTGGTATATATAGACACAGGTTGTTGACAAACTTAAAGACTCTTAATTCTACTAATACAAAGTTTATATTATTGTTTATAGGTCATATATACAGCTA
>NW_027111296.1:410069-411926 GCF_000696795.3 Halyomorpha halys | reverse complement strand
AATAGTATAATTCTACTATTTGAGTTTTTTTTTACCGCACCCGGACCATATTCCATTCATCTATACACACGGTCAATCAATAATCTTCCAATAAATAAATAATGCTTCAATATTTCTTAGGTATAGTCCCCTTCTTCTTACACTAAGGAAAGAACATTCGCTTTAACAATATAATGACTCGACATATTAAACGTCCCATCCTGTGATGAAGAAGTACTTAATGCTACAATATCAAACAACCGCATACGAGGAAACATCTGGTCAAAGAGGGAACGAAATGGGCTCTCAAATGGGTGAGGATGTGAGGAAGATAAGAGATCATTTTCTTGAAATAGCCTCGTCACTCATAATTCGAAATGGAAAAAGAGCCATTTTTGGAAGCAACGATTCACCGTGATGAGAATCTGTTTTGGGCTCGGCGGTTGCCACTGAATCTGCAACTTGTAGAGATAAAGCGGTTCTATTGAAGATCTCATCGTTTGCGAGAGCAATTATATCAAGTATTTCTAGTAAAGTACACTTATACCTAATTGGCCTAATTTTTATTTATTGATTTTGGTTTACCTATCCGATGCATGCAATCCATCCCATAAAATATCTGTAAATAATAAAAAAAATATGTACTTGTATATTACTTCCTATCAAACTTTTAACACGGAAACTCATTTCTGGCTAAGCAAAAATAAATAATTTTTATTTTGTAATATTACATTGTGTCATATTTCTAGACAATAGTACATAATATGGATCATAAAGCTCATTCACGCCATATTTACAATTAAAGGATAAAAAAATAAGAAATAGAAGGGGGGAAAAATTCAAACTTAAAGTAAAATAATATCTTAAACACAACTATTCCTATTTATAATATTTAAAAATATCGGAAGAAAATAGTTGACCGTATAAAGTAGATTGGAGGAAGATAGTCAGGCTCAATAGGGTAATTAACCAACGTTTCGCCCCACTTTGCAGGGCTTCGTCAGGGCAAATAGGAATGATCTGTTACTAACAGAGTCTATTTTGATAGCTTTATTGACCGCTAACCGGACTATCTTCCTCTAATATATATAACTTAATTATCGTCGAAAGAAAATAGTGAAAAAAGGTGAAAACGGTATGACACGACTCTCACGGGTTCCAGAAATAGAATGCTGTTTATCCAGCACTTCCATATACACCTGTCAATCAGCTGTTCGACTCGATCAGCTGATATGGCCTGTCAGCTGTTATCATGCTTCGGCCGTAACCTCCCCCCCCACCAATTTACGAACAATCCTCATAAACTTACACTGCATATAATAAAGTATTATAACATATAAAAAAAATTTATTTTATGTTTGTTACTTTTCCAAAATAAAATAAATAAACAAAGTGGCACTGTGTTTATTTCCTTTGTTTATTTTTGTGTTACAATGCTATTAACTCCAAGTATTTGAATCGGGCTGGGGAGGTAATTAATTATTTTCTGTTACTCTGCAGCCATGAGTCAACCCTGTGGGTTATAGAGCCTTCCTGGGGTCTATCCAGCCTCATAATATGGGAACCCTTAATTAGAGAAAAATCTGACGGTTGAGCGTGATTCTGACCCAATCACCTCCTTGCATATCTGTTGTTCTAAAGACAGTGGTTCCTTCCATGGCCCTTCATGGCTCACAGGGGTTCACATCATTATTTTTTGTTGTTAATTAATACTTCAAAAAGTTATTAAAAATTATTTAAAGGTTCCCAACACTAAATTGGAGGATACTGATCAAATATAAATAAATAAATGAATGGAATATGGTCCGGGTGCGGTAAAAAAAAAACTCAAATAGTAGAATTATACTATTTTATTGAGCCAACGTTTCGCACCACGTT
>NW_027111296.1:408083-410019 GCF_000696795.3 Halyomorpha halys | reverse complement strand
CAATAACATTTCTAGAGGAGAAGATCTCAAAGTCATCTCCTTTTCAGACGCCTAGGAGGATTATTAGGTAATGAAGGAGAAGCCAGGATAGAAACAAGTGGTCACCCAAATCACCCAAATGATTGAGAAGTTTATTATGGAAGGAACGGTATCTGGTTCTGGCCAAATCGGCAACATATGGAACATTGAGGTCCTGATGGATGACTTGATTTGTGACAAAGTAAGGAGCATTAAAGATTTTACGAAGGATTTTGGACTGTAAGGATTGGATTCTGGAGGAATTTGATGGTTTAGTGGAGTCCCAAACCTCAACTCCGTAAGTCCAGATAGGCCTTATAATAGTCATGTAGATCAGTCTTTTGTAATCGATTGGCAATTTAGACCGTTTGTCTAGTAAATGTTGCAATAGTCGGAGTCTACAAGCAGTTTATTGTCTTTTTTAGTCTTGTATGAGGATTCCATGTCAGTCGTTTGTCGAGATGTAGTCCTAAGTAACGGATCTGTTCAACAGGAATAAGTGGGGTATTATTATAGGATATTGTAGGGCAAGAGGTCATGGGTTTACGTCGAAGGGTAAATGTGATTTGGTAGATATTGGAATTAGTTTTTATCCTCCAGTTTTGGCACCATTCTTCAAGGGTGGTGATGTGGGATTGGAGGGTTTGGGATGCAATGTAAGGATCATTGTTCACTGACAATAGACATGTGTCATCGGCATACGTGGTGAGGATAGTGTTAGGATGGGTTGGGTCAGCTAAAAATTTACACTTAAAGTAAAATAATATCTTAAATACCAATAATAATATCTTACTATGATAATAATATTATCTATTATATCAATATTATTATTATAAATGATAATATCTTTTAGTAATATTAATATCTTAAATTCCTATTTACAATATTCAGCCTGGGAAACCCCGAACCGAGCTCTTCTCCCCACTTGTGGAGGAAAGTTTTGGACTCCGCAAGAAGAATCCAGCGCTTCTCTTTATCGTAGTATCTAAAGCCAGTGGAGGATGATTGAGGGCGCTAGCCACAGACGTGGGGAATCTGGCCATTGCCAGAACTCATATATAACTATTTATTACAAGTCTCTGAGTCACTACCGTTCCAACCTTCATGGAGGATTGTAGGGATTGGGCTAAGGGATTTGGTTGATGACTGAATTTCTCATGGAATGTGGTGAATTTGATTTTAATAAGGTGTGATACAAATGTTATACAAATATTAAGTAAAAAAAGTGATACAAATATTAAGGTCATGATGTTATTGTTAGTTATATAGTAAGGAACATTGACTGAAAGGATTGAACGAGTTTGATTTTTTTAAAAATTATACGCCACTGGGAATCCATCCAGTTCACTCATAATTATAATTCACCTACATATTTTTTTTTTATATTATATCTTTATTGACATTTGCAACAATACATAATAAAACATCCTGTAAATTTGACGTAATACTATGCATGTAGAGAAACTATCCATTGGTAGCTCTCTAATAACGTTTTTACATTAGAAGGTCTTCTGCCCATCTTCTTTTCAGGCGCCTCGGAGGATTATCAGGAATGGAAGAGGAAGCAACGTTAGAAACTAGTGGGTTTGGATGATAAGAGAGAGAGAGAAATACTTTATTTATCTATGCTGCCTAAATACATTAGGTTGCTATCTCACACAGCACACTTATCAATACGTAATCGGACATATATAAATTACACATACATGGTATAATCAGAAAAAAAAAGAGATACAATAATAAGATATAATAAACAATTTTTCCCCCCCTACAGTTTCCTTTTACAATCCATTTCGGTCTGTACAACAAATACAAATGTTTCATTCATTCCTATTTTTCACAATTATTCAATTCACCCGATCAACAAATTCGCTCTCCGGAATTCAGCCTCCTAGATCCTCTTCAGTGACCCGCTAAA
>NW_027111296.1:401575-407845 GCF_000696795.3 Halyomorpha halys | reverse complement strand
AAATAAATAAAACAAAGAATAATCTCAGAGCTAATTCCCATGCAGGTAATGGTGTATGATCCCCAGGGAGTCCAAAATAATATTTCCGCCAAGATCGCAATATCCCCGATGCTAACATCTAGGCCTTCTAAGAAGCTCCTTGTTCTATCTGGTATTGTTCCACGAGATCCAAACCAGAGGCCTATGATAGAATGAATAATGTCTGGTTCGGGATAGATCGGTAACATATGTAATATCAAGGTCTTTATTGATTATTTTATTCCCATATATTTAATATTAATTTTTTTTTTAAAACTAACGCGTTGTTTATATCCCAAGGTTGTGATGAACCCCATATGATCAAGTATCTGATACCACACTTGGTTTAAGCTTGCTCTGGGAAAACCAATTTATGTAGTTATTTTACAGTTTAATTAAATTCATCTTTCTCTTTTACTCTACTAAATTATAAATACTTAATCAAAATAAATCAATCACTATAATATAAAAATATATAATCCTTTTTATGTTCACAAAATATCTCTAAACGTTAGAAAATTTAAGGTCAGATATAAAAATTTGTACACAAGTTTCTACCACATTTATATTTTATATTAAACACCTTATTTATATATAATTATTTTTATTTAAAAAATGCATAATTTAAATGGATCCTTGCCTATTACTAAGAAACATAGCACCATTACTATGCGTTATATACAGACATGACATACCTGTGAGTCTCAACATCCTGACAGCAACAATACGACACAGAAATCATAACAAGACATCACTCATAGCATATATAGCAGTTCTTACATACCTTCATTACCATTAGCAAAATTTACTAGACTCAAGTGCGCATAACTATGTTAGCCAATTTTAATTTCAAATTTTAGCATTTGATAAACGAGGACATTGCCCTTGTATTGATATAAAAAAGCATCCATAAAATGTAAACTACTCACAAAAAGTGAGAATACGGAATTGAAGTCACCGATTTCAATGGAATTTGTTTTTAGAGATTCTAAATTCAAAAATATCAGTCCTGTGTCCGATAGTTCTTGCCAAGGAACCGAGAAGAAAATATATTATATAATTTTAGATTTTTTTTTTATATCATTTGCCGTCTTTATTTATTTTTTTAACTTTTCTAAAACTTTATTTATTAATAGATATTACAATCTGCCAAAGCGTTGTGGACAATAGGTAATGATCACATCCGTACTTAAATAAAATAACATAAAAAAAAAAAACTCACTTAAAATATATATAAACAGCAGCGAAGAAAGAAAATTAACATAATCAAACATGAAAAATTAAATAAATAAAATAGTAATAAAAATAAAATAATCTCTAGTCACATTTAAACTCGTATACAATATTTACACAATCGACCTGAGGATCCCTGAGCCCACTCTATCCTCTACGTGTGAGAGGTAGAGCAGAGCTCAAAAGATTCCAGCGCATCCCTCTCCCGCATCACTGGTAGTAAGCCAGTGGAGGCTGAGCAAGTGCTCTAAAGCTGCCGTCTTTACTACGATTATTATATAACCATCGGTTTTTTTTTCGTGTAAAATAACAACAAATGACTGTTGATTTATTAAGTGATTTCAAGTGTGTAAAAAAATACAAAAACCAAAAGTCGCTTCCCATAAAGTAGATCGAAAACATTTTCTTTCGTTTTTAGCTTCTTTTGAAACCTTAAAAGATGAATTTTAATATAAATGGGGGTGGCCAACAAGTCTATTGCGATCGACCGGTCCATCGCGAGGCTAATTTGGGCTTATCGTCGATTGCTCGCGATGTCTGGGATGGAAAAATATGACAACTAAAAGGCTGACTAGTAAGGAAGGAAGAATAAGGAAATAAAGTTTATTAGATATTGCATACAGATATAAGTAATTTTTTTTTATTATTTTGATACCTGTACCAACAGCAACCCGGACTATCTTCGTGCAATTGACTTCATACGGTCAACTATCTTCTTCCAACATAAAAGGCAGGATGTACCCTTTCAAAAAGGACATTCAAAATGGGCTCTTTGAGTCTGCCACTTGTCACAAAAGAAACTAGCAATAGGTTCGTTCCGTTCTTCCTAAATGCTTAATCTAATGTTTTAACAATTTTATTTTATCATTTATACTATAAAATAATGAATTTATAAAGTCATGGACTATTATACGATAACTCACACAATACGGATGGATAGATCCATTCGATAAAAACAATTCAGAATGAAGACCTTACATGCTGTGCCAGCTAATATATTTTCTTAACATTTCTAATATTATCACCAAAAATATGTTTCATTGAAATTAGTGATTTCTCGTGCGATTTCTCTGTCTGACTAAGAAACACAAAAGGAATGATTCATCTGTACTCGAAAGTAAGGAAAAAAATATAAAATATCCGTAATATTTTTCTACGTTTGTAGGATTACTTAATAATTACGACACAATAATTTTTCTTCACAATAATTTAAAATTGGAATAAAACCATTATCGGAGGTCATTAACCTGACGGAGAGGACCCTATAATTGGCCGAAAGCTAATTTGTGTTCGGTGTTTCTTCGAAGTGATCGAAAAGCAATCGAGATATTGCCAGCTAACCATTAGAATAGAAAACAAACATTTTCACTGTCTATTCAATTCTATTTCCTCTGTTATTGCGTCAATATGATCTTATGGGAATTAAATTACATGTACTAATAATTAATAATAAAAATAGGGAACTATACTATATAATGCTATCATTCACTTATAAATGTACTGTACATTCAGAGCAAAATAAATTATAAATTAAAAGCAGTTTCCTCATTGTAATGGGTGTATTATGGTTTGAAGATGGGGTGATAATAAATAAATGAATTATGATTAAAATAAGTATAAATTCAAAACAGGCTTCAAATTTGCAAGAATGTACTATGGTTTGGTGCCTGGGTGTAAATAAATTCTGATCAAAATAAAGCATAAATTCAAAGCGGTTTTCTTATTTAAAGGTTTAGGGATGTTTTAGAGATCGGATGTAAGCAAATAAATAAGTTCAGATAACAATAAAGTATACATTTAAAACAGTTTTGTCATTGACAAGGTTTAGGGATGGTTTGGACGCCAAGCGAGTTAAAGCATCAACATTGATTGGCTCATGTGACTGCAGTGGCTCAGGTTCGATTCCGGCCTTTAATTTTTGTGACGATTTTATTTCGTAAAACTTAGTGTTACTCCAAAGATAACCTCTCTGTGTCAGAAATTACCGGCAATGGGGTCATTAAATAAAAAAAGTTTGAAGGCTGGGTTTAAATAAATTAAGATCAAAATAAAGTATAAATATAAAGCAGTTTTTTTTATTTTAAGAGTTAGGGATAGCGTGGAGACTGCGTCTAGGTGAATATTACTGGTTATAAATAAATAAATAGAGTTTGAATAAATAAAATGAATGTAAAAATGGAGGTTGGATGTAAAATAATAAATAGTTGTAAATTATAATTGAGTATTTATAATAAAAAATATTCTACGTTCCAGCCCTTCCGCCCATTTTCAAGTATAAAAAAATTTCTAAATATAAAAAAACAGCTAAAATGCAGTCAAAAAAGGTTAGCTCATGTTTTAGTTTATCAATCTAATTCTTATCTAACTTATTCACTTTCTAATATAACCGTATAACTCTCTTTATCTAATTATAAGGAAGGGCCGAAACGTAGAAGTGAAATAATCAGAAAATAAACAGGTTGAGACAAAATGGATATTTTTTATTATAATTGATTAATAAACCAGTCTCAAACAAGAATTCAAATTATATATATAAATAACGGTTGCAAATAAATAAATATTGGATATAAATAAATTAATAAAAAAATCATTCTAAAAATTTACTATATATAAAACTTCCTATCTAATTCTAACTATTTAATTTCATTAAGTAATCTGTTTCGCATCCGAAAATTGTTTAAATAATTGAAAATATGTATTTGAATGTATACAGCAATAAGCTGTTCCTGTTTTATATTTTAGATAATTTTAGGGCCGTCCATAGCTCAGTGATTGGGCAGTCTTCCATTCTGAGATCTATTGGGTGTTGACGTTTTTTATTGAGTAGCGGTCTCACAAAATGGAAAACTTTGGCCCCCACCCATGTTGAAAAGTATGGGAATACAAATAAATTTATAAATGGCTGTAAGGAAAATTCCAATGCCATTAAAATATTTTATATAGTGTCACTAAATTAACAATTAATTTTATATTAAATGATTCATGATGTCAGCAAAATTAATCATACCGCTATTAAAGTTCAACAGTGTAACATATAAAAAAAATAACCATTTTTTAAATGTTGCTCTCATGAAGTGGGACAGCGATATCTCGGCTACTAGTTCAAGCTTGGTAACTGCCGCAATCTGCAGGATATGAAGACGAACTGAAATCCTTCTATAGCAAGAGGACTGCTAGAAAGTAATAACCGGATTTCTATTTTATTATGTTTAGTAATATGTTTTAAACCTGCTATTATTTCTGATTCATGATTTATGGAATAATATTGCAAAAAATTCCATGTTTTTCTTTTTATTAAGATTTTGATGTGAAAAATAAAGTTCCTTTAGAATATTATTACTATCCTATATTTGTCTGTACAACATTTTGAGTTTCCTCATCTTCTAGTACTATACTTCTCATTTGTACATCCATTTCTCTTTGAAATTTGGTCACTTAATTAAATTTTATTACACAGCATTGTTTATTAATGTTTAAATAAATTAAATTGTATCAAATTAGAGTGGTAATAAGATTAAATTGATGTGTAATAAAAAGTTTTGATATTAATGATAAGGTAATTTTGACTGAAACCGATGACCTGAATAGTTTGTTAAAAAGTTTTTAAAATTATTGATGTAAATTTACATTTGTATTAAGATTGTCCTTGAGGATAGCCGAGTTGGCTGAAACGTTGGAATTTTAAATAAATAAAGAATTTATTGAGACTTAAATTGAATACAATTTAATTTATTTAAACAATAATAACCAGTCTCAAGAAAGTAAAAAGATTATTTATATAAAAAATATTTATTAAATCTTAAATTAAACAATGCTTTGTTATAAATTTTAATTTAGTGACCATATGACAAAAAGAAATGGACGCACTTAAAAAATTAGGATAATTTTTACTTGAGGATGGGAACACCAGAAACGTAGTTCAAACAAATTTTAATATGGATGATTTTAAAATCTGAAAGAAGTTGATTTTTTCACCTCAACACGTGAATAAAAAGAACAAACAACTAACTTCATATAGGAAATGTAATTCACAACAAAAACATGTTTTTCTCTTTTTTTACTTTGTTGCAAGATTGAGATTTTTGTTTCGTAAAATGACAATTTGTAACCATAATTAGATTATTTCAATGTTAATATCGTAAAATTAAATGCTCGGACCAAATTTCTGACATTATAAATGTATAGGTATGTACAATACTTTTTATAGTCCACAATATTAAATATTAGGCAAGGCTGAGTTGAAGAAAATAAATGAGTCTGCAGAAAAAACTACTACGTGAAAACGTCTTTTTTTTAAAACCATGTTTCACTTTCAGCAACTTATTTCACTATCGAGTCCTGTATTTCTTTTTTCATGCACTGATTAATTATTTTTAGTTTCATATTGGTTCGATTGATTTAAGAGTTTTTCATATGTTTCATAAAATTGTTTTGTGTCAGTTTTATAACTTACTGGATCATTCTGATTTACAGCTATTGTTATTGATTCTAAAAGCTTTCTTCTAAAAACATTCCTTTTTCTATACAATACTTTAACTTCAGCAAAATCATGGTATAATTGAAACATTTTAATTAATTTTGTTACTTTTAACTAGATAAGAATAAATATTTAAAGGATAAGTATATTTTGAATAAAAATTCAAAAGGAGAAGGATATTGGAATTGGCCAATCAGATAAAAGAACAAGAATCATTTACGAACTATATATTTTTAGATATGTATATATAGTTGGCCGTAAAAATTTAAATATAAGAAGATGGTCAGGGTTGCGGTAAGAAAAAAAGAACAAATAGTTTATAACTATTTTAATGTCCGACGTTTCGCCCCACTTTTCAGGGCTTCATCAGGGCTGTTAAAAGGGAAAGGTTGAACAGTCAATCTTTCTGTCAAACAGTCTGTTCAAACATTCACTTTTAACAGGCCTGATGAAGCCCTGCAAAGTGGGGCGAAACGTCGGACATTAAAATAGTTATAAACTATTTGTTCTTTTTTTTTACCGCAACCCTGACCATCTTCTTA
>NW_027111296.1:386051-401474 GCF_000696795.3 Halyomorpha halys | reverse complement strand
TTATTAATATATTCTTTTTAGTAAAATATTTTTGTTTAAATAAAATAAATTTTATCCCATTTAAATCTCAAAACAATCTATATTTCCGTATAAGTCCGACGTTTCAGCAAATTCGGCCATCCTCAAGGACAATCGTAAATACGAATTTACAACCAAATCAATTTTAAAAAAAACTTTTTGCAGGTTATTCTGCCCAGGTCTATAATTTCACTATTATACTTTATCAATAGTGCAATCTGGCAGTGATTAAAAGTTTTATGTTAATGTGAAAAATTGACAGAATAGAGTAACTTTTGACGGAAATTATTGACCTGGGTGGAAATTTGTATTTAAGATTGTCCATGAGAATGACCAAATTGGCCCAAACGTTGGAGTTACTAAGAAATATAGATTGCTTTAAGACTTAAAGAGGATAAAATTTATAACTTAAACAATATAACTTAATCATCAACTGTGATTCATTGATTTTAAAAAATCTGTACCGCTACAATCCATCATGGATTCAGTACTTTGTAAGGAAGTAACGTTACTAGACTAACGGTTGTGCAAGGAGGTGATTTGGTCGGAATCACACTAGACCGCCAGATTTCTTCCCAATCAAGGGAAACCGATTTATGAGGCTGGGTGGACCCCAGGAGGGCCCCGGACCCCACAGGGTTGACTCACGGTTACGGTATGACAGAAAACAATGTTATGTTCAACTGGATTCGAAACCGGATCCTTGAAGTTAGTAGCATCGTGCCTTACCACAGTTCCACCCCCCTCCCTATTCATTTATAATGATGTATTAATTGTTGAACGTATATAAAATATGAGATGAAAGTGGTCTGGAGTTCTATATGTTAAATTTAATTTATTATGATTTAATTATTAGTAGATTAATATAAATTTTTAAGAGGTATTTTCATTACTCAAGAGTTGCGTAAACAAGTATTTTATGCTTTACTTTATTCGTATAAAGTTATATTAGAGTTCAATATTAAGGTTGTTAAATACAATTTAATTTAGTTTATAACAATTTTCTTTAAGTTTATACAATATTTGGCAAAATGAACTGACCATACAGATTACTTTTATTTTGAGTGCTACCAGACAACCGCACGTCTTACAGTTCTAGAGATATATTTTTTCAAAAATCAAACATTTTATCCAAAAACTAGGAATTTACATTTGTCAACGTATTTTATCAAATATAAATACTACTACTTCTGCAATGAATGATAAACGTTATAAACTATTTTATAGTGAATTTAAACAGCTTTCATTTGAGTGCTGGCAGACATCTGTACGTCGAATGGTTCCAGAGATATATTCCTCCATATATCAAGCTTATTGCCAGAACAACAATAAATCAATTTTTTAAAAGTAAATATCATGAAAACTACAACTTCTACGAAGATAAATGTAATATACACTTAATGCTGTATTAAACTAGCTTTAATTTGAGTGATAATATACATCTGTACGTCGAATGGTTTTTGAGATATAGATTTCTTAAAATAAATTGACTACCTACTGATCTTTCAGTACATTGTTATGAAATGTTTCTTTTTAAAAAGCTATATCTTGAGAACTGAGAAGGGTTCATATTTTAGAAAATTTACTCTACTTTAAATGATGTTACTTAGATTTTCGAGGAGTGTTGATGGTTTTAAAGATATAGAGCTTCAAGTGAAAAATTAATTTTTTTAACGTTTCGAAACAACCGCCATTTTTTATTCCACCAAACTATACTTGGCAGACTCAATAATTTTGACTAGTTATTATACATAGCTTTTATTAAAGTAATCAAAAATTGGGGTGAAATGACTGCCTTTTTTATAGCCCTACCCTTATTTCTAAGATTACATGTATTTCTCAAAGAAACCATTTTGAGATGTTGCACTGTTGAAATGAAACAGAGAGATCTAATAATTCGTAAAAATACATTAAATTAGTTACATCGCCCAGTATCTAACAGAGTCATTTTGGACAATTTGTCATGAAACTAGACGATACATATTTGGCCACGGATGTGACAGAGGATCAAATGAAAAAGACGGGATTATTAAAATGCAATGCAGCCGGTTCGAAGACAGGACTTAAAAAAAAAAAAGTACCTGATACTTAGCGCCTGCATTGAAGAAGTCCCAGTAGCCCATCATTAGTCTTATCTAAGTTATTACACGGAAAGATGAGGATTCTCGAGAATTCGGTAAAAAATATTCTTAGGAGACTTCCCCTCTTTTTAAGACAATGGCTCAAGCAAGGCCATCTGGGTCTTCTTTTTCTTATGCCTTATAAATATTTATAAATGCTTTTATTCTCTTATTAACATTTAGCTATTTTGCATACAATGTATATTTATTGCCTCGCTACATATCATATTGTTTATTTAAATTGTTGTAAGTATATCTTCGGATAATGACCGCAATAATTTATTCCAAGAACGTTTAGTATATATATTTATGAACGTCTTTTATAATTGCCTTATTTACTGACGACAATCGTAACGAGACATCAATTTCAATTAGAGTCCCATAGGCCATACTTGAGGGTGATACCATACTCTCAGATGCGTAAGCATATAAGTGATAATATTTATCTATTATTGTAATAAAATACATAGTATTCCTCTTTTTAATCAATAATCCTCGTTATTTGTAACAAAACTCCATATTAACTGAAATGAAAGAAAAAACCTAATACTATTTAATAATGTATAATAAAATTACTTAATATATCTTATATAATTTTGCTTACATTTGTTTTATTATATTTTCAATTTTATTTTTTTAATTTATTATTTTTTGTCTGTTCGATGTTAGTGACCATAAACCTTTCAATTTTAAAAACTGATATACTAAATTTATTGTTTCATTATCGTCTGTAAGTTTAGTGTAACATGAAATATCGGCATCCCTGGAAGATATAGCTGAAATAATAGAACAAACTAATTTTTATAAATGTATTAAAACGTAATTTAATAAATTAAATATTAAATTATATAGTTAGTTCTAAATAGTTAAATGTATGCTATAAAGATATTCAAGTTTAAAGCTTGCTAAAAGTGGAAGTTCAGATTTCGATCGTGCACACCAAAAAACAGTTAATTTCTAATTTTTATAAAAACCGAAAAAAAAAAAAAATTATAACTAAATATTTGGTCAACACTCTCACTTATACCAAAATAGTCTTACAATTTTCTCCTGCTTCACATGTACAGTGCAGTAGTCTGAAACCTTGAACAAATTCGCAATATTTATAATAAGAATATTTTTACTATATAAACCTGTGAATTATAATTTGTGATTTTTCATTTAAAGTTGATAATGATTTTATAAGTGATGTTAAAAATACTTTAATTAAATCTAATATACGAAGGGGCCATGTAAATATTTTTGAAGCTTTAGTGTGGATGATGGAGGCAGGTGCTTAGCTAGTATGAGTAGGTACTCTAACCTCAAAATCAAATTAATAACTGAGATACCTAGATACAGAACCTAGATACAACTGTTTGTTTATTTATTTATTTATATTATTATCCAACTATCAACGCTGTCTAATACGAGTCCAAACACAAATCAGCGACATCAGTCTTGACGAAATCCTCCCACCTACATTTCGGTCTAAAGCAAGGACAAGATATTTGATATTTACCCGTTGGTTCAGTGTTTATTAATATATTAGAGGTCTGCACTATCGATTATTAGTGATCTATATATTGTTATATTTTAGGTAGACTAAAATTCATTTATACTACAATTATAACTTATAAATTGAATTAGGTAATATGACTGTTTTAGTTCCATAAAATATACTCGTATATATTTTGTTTAATAATTATTTCATATTATAAGCAGTTTCATTGTTTATTAATAATTTATTTTGATTTTAGTCTAATTCGAACCGTTAAACTGTTTCTATCATGCCATAATTATAATCAAACTAATGTATTTATCCTAACATTATTGAATTAACTAGAAGATCGCTGATTGATAATAAAAGGAGAAAAAAACTCAAACTGTCATTAAACTATATATATTGACCCAACGTTTCGCCCCACGTTGTCATATCTTTTTGTTGTTATTTTATCACAGTATTTGCATTTTTTTTTTAGCCCTGATGAAGCCCGAAGGCGAAACGATGGGTCAATATATATAGTTTAATCACTATTTGAGTTTTTTTTTTTACTGCACCTTTTATTTAATTAACAGTTGACATTTCTATTATTATTTCAATAACTTTTTTTTTTTCTTTTAATCTTCACACATTACGAAACTTTATTCATATGTATATTATAATTTATATATATGTATGTTCAAAGTCATCACATGTTCTAGAGCTAAACTGAAGAGAATAATAAAACCACTATAATAATATATCTTAATTATTAAGGCTGGAAAATGCTCCTAGAGGTAATCAGGTGATGAAAGAAAGGAAGGTAAAAGATGTTTGGATAAATAAAAACAAAAGTTTTTAAACCGTAGCAATAAAAGAAGACGGTAAGTTAGTGGGAGCCGAAAGGGCATGACTCGGCCCTATTAGCCCTTAAGTCTCTCTCCTCCTCAAAAATCGGCCACTAAGTTTAATTAACTCCTAAATTATTTGGTAGAGTAATTAAGTGTTTCAAAAGTTATAATGAGAGATTTTATCAATTTACCCCTAAATGAAGCCTGTACACCAGGTTAATTCTAAAAGGTTTTTTTTTTCTTCTTTTTATTTAAACAATTTTATACAGAGCAACTTAATTTTTAATATCAGCTTAAATTTTAATTATAAGAATGTAATCAAGAAGGAGAATATTATCCTTGGTTATTTTTATTTTTTTTGTTGTACACTTTTGTTATGTTCTCTCTCTCTTAATGCCCTTCTTTATAGCAAAAATGGGTAATTAAGTTTTTATTTTACTACCTTAGTCTGGGTTATTATAAGATTCCTGAAATTATTTTCAACTTTCACTCCTTGCTTGTTTTAGAACAATGGGATCTGTTAAAATAATGCAGTAAATTTAATTATATGATAATGTTTTAAAACTATGTCATCTGTTTTACAATATAACATTGTATTAATTATTTCATTAAATTTAATTACATGATCATGTTTTCAAACTATAAGATCTATTTTACAGTTTAATACATTGTATTAACTATTTTATTAAATTTAATTATATAATAATACTTTAAAACTATGAGATATGTTTTACAATAAATAAAGAATGACTAAATTCACCCATAAGACTAACTCAATAATCAGCCCTTAATTATTGTAATCTACTACTTACCTTAATACTATACACACCTATATACACCTACTTACCTTATTTACTTTACTTTATCATTATACACATATATACACCTACTTACCTTACCTTATTATTATACACACCAATATACACCTAATTATCTTATTTACGTTACCTTATTATTATACACACCTATATACACCTATTTACTTTATTGTAATAAAGTATAATGTATATATGTATATATAATATATAAAGGCAATTTATTGATGCCACACCATCTAGCAATTAAAAATGAACTACATTTTTTGTTGGAAAATCCATAAATTGTGATGCTAGTTTTATAGTGAAAGTTTTTCTAAGTCCCTAGAATATACAACTGATTAAATTAAAATGTTTATTTTGTATATATTTGTATTATCATGTTCGAGACCGGAAGTTTTATTAATAACAAAAATTATCCGAACAGTCTCAGCCTTCTTTATTAAAGCATGTAACAAAATCAACGCTTTGGCCAATCCAGTCATCATGGACAGTCTTAATTTTAGTAACACAGCCTCGTGTGAATGATAGTGAAAATAAAAAAATATCGAAGAATAGAATTCATTATTAAATGTTATAGTAACAAATATAGGTTTATTTTAGCAGTGCTAAATTGACTTGGGCATAATAGTCAACATAATAAGTTTTACAAATCAATGTGAGGCTGTGTTACCAAAATTAAGACTGTGCTTGATATTTAATAAAGAAGTGTTGAGACTTATTGGATAATTTTTGTTATTATTGATGAAATGGTTATGATATCAAAAGGACATTAAAATATGACAAACTAATACAAATTGGACTTTCCTCTTAAAATTTTCGTTTTTAAAAAGTATAAATATCTATTATAATATATAACCTGAATGTGAAGTAAGCGAATGTTTCCAGATTTTTGGTTACTGTTATTATTTAAATTTAATCATTTCGTAAATTAAGAGCAAATAACCTGAGTGGTGAAAAAAAAAATAAAAATAAATTTATAATACAAGATTTTTAAAATTATTTAAAAATATTTGATTGTTTTTTTTCTAATGCATATTTATAACTAATCATTCCAAGAATGATTTCGTTCACTTTCTGTGTTGAAAAGTATTTTTTTTATTTAAGGTATCTTTTTCCAATAAAAAAGAAAAAAAACCAACTTAGAGATATTTCTAAAGAATTTTTGAAATAAAAAAAAGTGATGTATATATAATATATGCACAACCTTCCAATATTTTGTATATAGTTGTTTTATACTATTTTTTATTTTATGTATTAAGTTTGTTCACCTTTTTTTTTTAATCAATTTATTTGATATATAAAATATATTTAATAATTATTATTAATTGAAAAAGAATATAGTGTTTCATATGATTTAAAATAAAGTGTTAAGAAAATTATTTACTATAGTTTTATAGGCGCTTTAAGAAGCATGTGTTATTTTATTTTTATTGTATTATTTATATGATTTATTATTTTTATATACATAATTTTTATCTTGGTACTCAGTTATATTATATTTATAATTACAATTTTTTTCTCATACTCCTTATTGTTTTGTTTCATGTTTTTTATTTTCTTTTGTAAATAACTTTCTTTCTAATTTTTGTTATTACATGTACCCAATACTAATGCAACAAGTTATGCATATAATATGATTTTTGCATGGTGTATGCTCAAATTATTTTTAAAATACGCCTCTTCTGTAGGGCTTACTAAAGAGAAGAAATATATATACATGTGAAGAAGGATGATAAAATATCTTATAGAAATTAATAAAAATTAGTATGTGAAAAAAAATCCCATTTATTGTCAAGAATACAGGTGTACTAATAAAAAAAAAAATCATTTGTTTTTAAAGTAGTCATTTATTAATTTGATATAAATTTAGGATCCTACAACATAATAACTGTCTTAACTAATTATCTGTTTCCTAAATATTTTATATATTATAATATATAAATGGAATTGTTTTGAACTACCCGTTTCCGACTCCTATTCGAGGATGACGAGACATTGTCATTTCATGTCTCTTGTGACCTTAAACTGTCAAATAAATATCAATTAGTAAAGGAGTTGTTAGTAACTATAAAAATTTATTTCCTTCTTCCGACATTGGAGGATTTTTATTCGGATGGAATAATTATACACTACAAATATGAATCCATCTTTCCGTCTATTAACTGTACATCCTAGTCCCCTAGTGCTGAGTTATGAAACATCGCTTCTGCCTCGACAGCTGCAGGCTGATAATGGTTTCTGTTCTTTATCAGCACTTCCTAGACCAATTGGCTATGAAATATATGACGGCAATTTTATGAATAACAGCTCCTCCTCCTGTATCGCGCCGAATAAATTAACATTTTCTTCTATATTATCCAGGGGTCGCCAATCCAGCTACTGACAGGTAATTTTACTATAGGTGGATAGTATAGATATGTCCCAGTTACTTCATAAAATGAATAAAAGGTCTCATCAGATTCGTTATTTTTTAAATAAAATAAATTGTATCCAATTAAGTTTCAATTATACTTTCAATCTCCATTGTTTCGGCCTACTGCAAAGACAATATTAATTATAAATTCATAGCCTCACATCCAATACTAAACATGTTTTTGCAGGCTATTCTCCCTAGTTCTAATAAAATTAATTAAATTAACACATGCATCTAACTATTTCATTTAATTCTAAATACCTTTTAACTGCAATAATTTCATTAGTACTGATATCACTCACCAGTCAACAATATTCTTTTAATAATTAAAAAATATTAAATAGTTATTATTATGCCACACATGATATTATGTTATATAACACAGGTAGAGAAGCTTTATTCAATTCAATTAAAAAATAATAGAACATAGAATCAATTTTTATTCACATTTTACATTTTTAGATATCAAGGAACAAATTTAGTATATTTTTAGAGTAGTTTTTCTTTTGTCCATCCATATTCACGAAAATGAACATTTGGTTGATAAAGTAACTTCCATGACAGGAATAACTTGGCCCATTATTTTTGCTCCATTTTTTGGATCAGATTCTCTTTGTGTACAATGTCCATATTCACGATTGAACAAAAAAAAAAAAAATTAAAAACCTTACTCTCCTTCCCTTATGTATTTTTTTTTAAATATCCCATTAAAGATTCGCTACTTAGGGCTCCATATTTACAAGAGAGTTACTTGGGATCCACGTAACGACAAGAAACTGCTGGTAGATTCCTATTACTACAACACCTACTTGACAAACGCTCTAAACTTCTGATTTAATACAAAAAAAAACTCTAATACACTATGATAATCAGATCTATTTGGACAAAGTGAATCGAGCTTTATGGCTCCACCAAACTTTCAAATTTCTTCCGTATCCAATCCTTACAATCCAAAATTCTTGAGGCTCCATATAACGTCACAAACAAACTCGTTCATAAAGACCTCAATATCCCATTCGACGCGAATTTGGCCTGAATTAGATATATCTTCTTTCACACCCATTAGTTCTTAATCTCTCATCCTTGACAATCCCTGATAATCCTCTGATCTGAATGGAAGATGGCCACGGGATCTTCTAATTTAAAAGGATGATTGAAGTACCATCATTGGTACTCATACTTTCCTACATTATTATATGTTGTGAAACATTTATTATATTTCCTTATTGTATTTTTTTTTTTATACAGTTGCAAATTTCAATAAATAAAAAAAAAATGTGCATATTACCAATTTTTAAAGAAAAACTATTAAACTCTGGTAACTTAAGTACACTTTGAAATATTGAGAATATATAGTGAAGGATGAAAAACATGCTTTATTTTTTTATATAATCAGTTGTATGTACAATGATCACCTTGAACTCCAGACTTTTTTCTCTTGCAAGATTTTCGTAGGGAATTAAATTTTTGAATGATTATGATTATGACCGAAGAGGAATATGAATGAAATTTCTTTTTCTACACGGAGAAAAATATTTTCATACTGTGTGATTGATTGTTGTTGTGATATGTTCGTCTTATATCGGTGAGTGTACGGTAGTCTTCTCTTCTCTAAGCTACAATGCTATTTTAATAAAATTAAAATAAACTTTTTAATGTTTATTTCATTATTTATTTGCTTAATTATCCGTCCAAGTTCCAAGGGGTCCCATAAGGATAATATGTTTTTAATTTTTGAAATTTAATTGGATGAACTTCGAACGGGCAATGAATTTTAGCTTAACGATCAAAAATATTTATAAACGGAACCAGAAATATTAAGATGCCTTTTTAAAAAATAAAATGTACACGTTTCTGAAGTCTGCCTCAAACATGTTAGGGGTTATATTGGAATCCTTGTCTTTTAGATTTACATGATTCATATAAGAATATTTCACTCCCATCTACTAAGGACAGTTGAAGAAGCAGTTGCATACAACTTAGGCAATCCAACCAGGTCGTGAAAAATGATGCTCAGGCTGATACAAGACATTCTGTTATAATATATTTATTTATTTAGTTTTATTATTCTCATTATATTACTTCTTTTTCTTTTCTTATTATTTTTCAGCACAAATAAATTTTTAAAAATTTATTTTATAAATATTTTTTGTTTGTTATTTTTCTCTGGATTAATACTTTATTTTATTGATCTTTATTATTTTTAATTATAATAGTTCATTATTATAGCATTACAAATAGTTAGGGGTGCCTCTTGCACGAGATTATACCTTTCCCCCACTATCAGTTCTTAAAAAATAACTTACAGTTCAGGGCCGCTCTGGTAAAACAGAAATAATATATATAAGAATAAATACATTTCGGTAATATATTACTTTTGCAAGCTATTTTACCATTAGCGACTTCAAAGCCATTCCTAACGTAGGCTTTACGATGACAAATTCCAGAGACAGTAATTTTCTCAATTGGAACACGATTTCAGTTGGCTACACACATTTCTCGACAGAAATTATGCGTCTTCTATTTTTATTAGGAACAAAATGGGCTAAATAAATTGAGTTTAATGACTCCTATCATACAGGTCTCCAAAAAATAACTTTTGAAAATTGGCTGGGTTTTGGTGTACTGAAACTGAGTTCGGACTTCGTTTTCGTCCAACATCTACACAATTTTGGCAAATCCCTTTAATATTCATTCTTATTCCCTTATAATCTTTTTAAATTTTCCTAAATCAACTTGAACCTTTATTACTAGTGCAAACATTGACAAACTTCATTTTTAGTTCTGTTCAAATACCAATTTTCCTCCCTTTCTGATAATTATAAAGTTTAACATTTCCTAGATTTGATGACAATAAGAGGCTGCTTAAATATGTTTAAATAATCGTAAATACACTATCATATATCTTATATGATTATATATTGCTTCTAGAATACTCAATCGTTCAATATCAATTTTTTATGGCACTAAGTGGGCGTGTTGTCTATTATAGAATAATAACAATAAAGTATTTAATTGATTGTATTTATTACAGTCTATTTACTGTTTTATTATTGTATTTATAGAAAAATAGACCCTGAAGGGTACTCCTAAACTGCATAGTAGGGGCAATCAACTTTAAACCAGGCCAAAATACAATGAATTCAAATAAAAATCTCGAATATAAATCAACACAGGTTTGTTCTTTAATAAACAAGTTTTTAGAGATAAAAATATCATTTTTCTGTTAGTTAAAGTATTTCATGAAATGTTGTTTATTAATAGGTTACATATCTAATCCTGATGTGTTTATTTATTTAATTTATTATCACTAAAGTCCGCCAAGTTCCAATTTTATGGAGTAACATTGACGTCAGTGACCTCTAATTAGTTACCAAATCATGGATAACTCAACCCAAGGTACCTGTAAAAAATATAATAACTTTGGTAATATTTTATTTAAAGAAAAAAAAATCTTTTCTATTTTTAAAAATAATCTTTCACTAAAAAGACTAATTATATTAAAAAAAAATTCATTTTTCGTAGATTATTCAACCGATTAACATCAAATTTTTATGGGATCAAATAGATGTTTTGTCTATTATAAAAATAATTATTATAATAATAAAGAGAAGAACTGTATTCATTGATATATATTTATTATCGTATTGTGGGAGCGAGAGGCTCAGTGGTAAGCCACTGTGCTACCAACTCCAAGGACCCGGGTTTGAATCCGGGTGTTGCAGATAATTATTTTATCTTTCACTGTCATAAGTCAGCCCTATGAGTTCGGGAGCCCTCCAGGGTCAACCCAGCCTCATGAAGTGGGTACAAATCTGGCGGTGGAGCGTGATTCTGACCAAATCACTTTTTGACCCTTCATAGGTTGTATGGATACAGATTTAATTTTTTTTTCATTTATTGTTGTATTTGTAGAGAAATACAACCCGAAGGGTACTCCTAAACAACGCACAGTGAGAGGGATTTAATTTAAAACCTGAACAAAATACAACACATTTATATACAGATCTCGAGTATAAGTTAACACAGGTACTAAGAAATCAACTATAAATCCCATCAACTAGAATCCATTCACTTTTCTTATACAATAATTCGTCAGGGCTGTCAGATTGTCGCTCATTTGTCATCTTTGTTTCAATCTGATAACCTTAACGAAGCTCTTCAAACTGGGCCGAAACGTTATAACAATCAATAGTTTTCTTCTACTACTTTGATACCTTTATTGATCGTCACCCGTACTATATTCTTAAAATCTACTTCAATTGGTCGACTATCTTCTTCCAAGATGAGATAATTCTGAAATTCATAGAATCTGAATTTCATGACCAAAAATCCAATTGTTCCTAAAACCAGTATTATTCCAATAAAAAAGACTATTTTCCTTTTTTTTTTTAATCAATTCATATCATTACAGTTAAGTGATAAGACCTCGTTTTGAACTAAAATATGAACCAGAACTTTTATAATACAACTAGAAATGCAATAAGTTTATTTATAAAATTTATATACCAATTTCGTATTCATATGAATCGAGAAAAAAAGCTTTTTTCTAGAAAGAAACTTAGAAAACTTATTATATTTTATTACACTTACCTCGAGATGAGTTAGCGACAATCGGGTTACTAATAAGACGTCACTGACATAAATAATACACAATAAAATTGAAATTTGGAAGACTTAAATGATAATTAATTAAATAAACAGAGAATGATGAAAACCGGAATGAAATATTTAACCTATTAATAAACAAATTTTTGTCTGTGAAAACTTATTTATTTAACAAGAACAAACAAACCTGTGTTGTTCTTGTTAAATAAATAAGGTTTTAGGAACAATTAGATTTTTGGTCATAAAATTCAGATTCTATGAATTTCAGAATTATCTCATCTTGGAAGAAGATAGTCGACCATATGAAGTAGATTTTAAGAATATAGTACGGTTGACGATCAATAAAGGTATCAAAGTAGTAGAAGAAAAATATTTATTGTTATAACGTTTCGGCCCAGTTTGAAGGTCTTCGTTAAGGCTATCAGATTGAAACAAAGATCACAAATGAATGACAATCTGACAGCCCTAACGATACAGAGAGAGAAATACTTTATTTATTTATCTATGCTGCCTAAATACATTAGGTTGCTATCTCACACAGCATACTTATCAATCCGTAATCGGACATATATACATTACACATACATGGTATAATCAGAAAAAAAAATACAATAATAAAATATAATAAACAATTTTTCTCCCCCCTACAGTTTCCTTTTACAATCCATTTCGGTCTGTACAACAAATACAAATGTTTCATTCATTCCTATTTTTCTTCTCCGATTTCACCCTTTCACAATTTTACAATTCACCCGATCAACAAATTCGCTCTCCGGAATTCACCCTCCTAGATCCTCTTCAGTGATCCGCTAAACAAATTCAATATTAGACGGTAATGTGCGATCAGACCATCATTCATAGTCACAGCAGTAGATCAGTTTACCAAGAACAAACAAATAGATACATTTTACGAGAATATGACTAACACATAGATTAAAAGGAAAATATAATAAAAAACCGGTTACAAGAAACACATGAATGGATAAATAAGTTTTTAAAAAAACACACAAAAAAAATAGTATTAATAAAATAAAATAATTTAATGAAAAAAATTGAAAAGAAAAGTGAATGGGTTCTACTTGATGGGATTTATAGTTGATTTCTATGTATTTGTAAACATTGTAATAAAAATTCTATTAGACCAAACTTTGTTACATACGACTACTTTCTTTAGAGTTGTATGCCAAACGACTTTAGCTACTTATAGCCGTACAAGACGAGGTGAGAACAAGATTTTTGATTGTAAGGTTGATGCCTTGCGATTAATACTAAAAATAGGGAAAATAAAGCATAACTAAAAGAGATGTGGTAGCGGGAGAGAGTGGGGTGGGGGCTATGAGTAGATAGTTGGCCACCCCACCCTGTCTATATTTCAGCATGGCGGATTCTGGCCAATATTTTACACTTTCACCGACCGTTTAGTCCTGTCCTTTTCGTGTCCTTCTTCATTGGTGATCTCACAGCCAATTCTATTTTAACACCTGGTTCAGGGGGAACGGCCATACTGCGTTCTGGAGGGGAGGGCAAGAAATAATTGCAGACCTAATTCAAGGGAATCAGTAAATTACTGAAATATTTAAGATATTATTAATTGTCAATCAATCAAAATGGTTAAGAATCTAATGTATTGATCCACAATAAGCCCGACTTTGTGTTCAGTTTAGGAATAATTTAATTAAGTATTAATTGAATTCGGGATTTTGATTAAACTCCTAATAAATATTTGTTATTTATATAATTTTATAAAAAGAATGTATAATCTGATTTTTTTAATGCAGTAAAAAATGTGTAGTGATTCAAATAAATGTTATTCTTTAAAACCAATTAAGCTTCCCCTCTACAGGAGTTAGGACATTTTTTATTCATGCAAAATTAAAAAAAAAATAATTAACACAAGTATTATATATTTTAGAGATCAAATTTCTACTAATAGTCAAATTCGTGTTCGGGCAATATCGGGGGTTATTAGTTGATGCTATGTCGCTTTTCACATACTCCATCTGTAGTTTTCGAATGCATAATGTAATTTCCACGGAAAATGTATGTTTGGAATACGGCTGGTTTGATTTGGCCCAAATTCGGATGGAACTTGGGCAAGAGTGTGCAAGGAGTGCAAAATCAGATAGCCATGTAAAAAACTTCTGGATAAACCTTTATTTCAACAACGGCCTATCCCGTGGATTTTATACTCAAACGACAAATCATGAACCTAAGTAAGTTATTATATACTTTTTACAAATTAAATTCAAATTTTCATCAAAAAATATAAAATTATATTATAAATAGATATAATATTGAGATAGGATGAGATAGGATTTTTGCTAACAAAATAAAGAGAAAAATTGACAAAAATGTAGTTATGATAAATAATTTTTTAAATGCTTGAACTGAGTGGAGGAAGGTTACAAGCATTGTTGTGATAAAAGTTTTAAGGAATAGTGTCTGCAGATAAATAAATTGACTTTGTTTTTAATTGATAATTGACTAATTAGGTAATTAAACATATGTGGGATATACTTATTAACAAAATAATATTTTTACCTAATTTTTTTAATGTTTCATAGATATTTATATTTTGACCTGGGCAGAATAGCCTGTATGAAGTTTAGAGTTGTTAAATTATATGTTTTCAAAGTGTTATTGAGGTAAGATAAATTATAAATAATAATGTTAGGTATTTTAAATTGTTTGTAGAATCATACATGTAATAGAAACTGTTTTGTAGTGGATTGTCCCTGAAGATGGCCGGATTGGCCGAAACGTTGGACGTATAAGAGAAATAAAAAGTTTTGAGACTATAATGGATAGAGTTTGAATTATTTATTTAAAAAATTACCGGTCTCAAGAAAATATTAAGATTATAAATAAAATTATATTTTTACTGATGAAAATTAATAAAAACAATATATCAAGAAATTATAATACAAGAAGATAGCATATAATATTGTTATTATATTTTCATAATTTCTCGTTATATTGATTTTATTATTTTTTATTTCATTTTGTTTTTAGAATGGATGAAAGTCTGAAATTTAGACAGAAACTTTAGCACAAATTAAATAAAACCAATTTAATTTATTTTTGTCAGTTACTTCTCTCATTGAATCGACGATGAACAAAAACATATTATAAA
>NW_027111296.1:381824-385976 GCF_000696795.3 Halyomorpha halys | reverse complement strand
GTGTTGAACACCTTGTATAGATAGGCATCTCAGGGGGAAGGAGAGGGTAAGGGGGGCTGGCCCCACAGGCACCTGCCTGCCCTCCCTTTCCCCCCAGAACGTTTGGTTAGTTACACTAATCCCCTTAAGACTTTTCTACGCCTATTATGGGACTGATATTTTTCGAAAATGATATCAATTGTTTTTATTAATAAATAATTAGCTAATCATTTATACCGAAAATTAGTAATGTAGCGATCAGCCATTCAATGAAGAACTTTTGATCAATTTTGTCCATTCTCTGATAGAATGTATTTTGTAATATAAAATTATTAGATGACGATTTAGGGTAGAGTCAGGGATGAAGATCAATAATAAGTGATATTTTATTCTTCGAACATTTGGGGCTGAATTTTTAAGACCTACTTCAAGGCTAATTACAAACAAGATTATAAACATGTTAAAATTAATGTAAAACAGCATAACAAATCTTGTTTGTACTTATCACTGAAGAAGGCCTGAAATTTAGGCCGAATTACCACAATTAAATACCTATTAGTGTTTTTAACCCCTGACACCACCCCTGCCTATCTCCTGATATTAATCCCCGGCCAATTAACAATTAACGCATCATAGTAAATTATAATTGAAAAGAAATCTAGTATGAAAAATTATGTTCTTATCATAATGCTTCTTGTCGCTGATAATAAATTTCTTTTTGGTTTTTATCCGTAACTGGAAACTATAAAACTAACTGGAATAAAAAATTGAACCTTCCAACTGATTAAAATTGCATAAATATCACAAGGAATGTTAAGTTAAACTCAAGATTAATACGCAAAACAAAAAAGGTCTTTTGATACTCAATAACAGTTAGTTGTTTGAATCTTCACATTTATCACACACACACACACACACAAAAAAAACTATTTAACTGGGTACATTCTTATTTCTATTATTCCCAATAATTGATTTTTATTCACCAAATGATCATATCAGCCTTTTTTTTTTCTTAATTTTACATAATTTATTTATCATATTACAATTAGAATTAGCAATGTATATTGCTTAATAATAAATATTATTTATTTGGCTATTACAGGATCCTCATTTTCATCATATTCTGTATCATCTTGTTTTATTCTCATTATTATATTAGTTCATTAATTGTACATTTGCAGCTTTGTTATTAAATTCAAAATCCTTTCAGTTATTTTTATTACTTTAATTTAATTTTTTTTAAATACTTATTATTTTATTTTTATTTTTTACTTTATTTTCATTTTATTTGTTGTTAATTAAATTAATAGTTGTACTACTTGAGATCAATTCATATTGTACTTATCTAGCTTAAAAGCCTCCACAACGCCCTAATTGTTAAAATTTTAAGAATTAGATTTCACTTGTGTCTATCATTTTATCTGTTATTTTGGCACTGACCGATGGATGTTGTCATCTGGTCGGACCGTACAGTATGTAATTTTATAAATCAATAAAATAAAAAAAAAATGTCTACTTGTCTAGTACTTAAATGCCTCTTAAACAAAAACACGTTCTGTTGTTTTTAGTTTGTATTGTTTTATGTTGTAAATTCAGTTACACAACTAGATAAAAAGTCCAATTACAATAAAGAAAAAAATCAAGGTTCATAAAAAAAAAAAAAATCAATCTAATAAGATTAGATGCATTAATCGACGAATAAAGTTGTGAATTAATACTGATTCTGTAAGACTATTGACAATTTAAATTCTATATTACCTTTTTATGCATACAAAGTATTTGCTTGTTCTAGAGAGAAATATTCTTGAGATCTCTTTTCTAACATATCTACTCACACAAGTTAGGCGGATAACAAATCTCAACATTCTAACTGATACCATCATATTAAAAAATATAAAAAAACATTTTAAAATGTTATTACATTTTTAAAAAAATTAATTTATTGGAGTCAGAATTACCTAACATACATTAAAAAGAAATGTTGCAGAAGGCACTACTGAGAGGGAAAGTGACTTGCCGTGTATAATAAAAAAAAAAACAATCGGCCCAGGAGGAAATACAAAGACTGATATAGATAAATTATTTTTATTGAGATTTTAATTTTGTACATGTTTGTTGAAAATAATGAAAAAAAATCCGAAATAAATAATATATTATAAGCTACGATAATTAGAGAATATAAATTGACAACAGTGTTATAGAATGTACAGAATCAGCAATAATTGAGAACTTAATTTATTAATTTTTCAATAAACATCTAACAAAACTAATGATTCAATAAATATAATATATCCGTGCCTGTCTTCAGTTTTCCTCCTGGGTTGATTTTTTTTTTTATTATACACGGCAAGACACTTTCTTTCTCAGTTGTGCCTTATGCTACACGTTTGGTAAGTTTAATTACAATAAATTTTAATAACTTTCTGAAATATAATTACATCTGATAAAGCCTTTATATCATTTCAATCGGCTGATATTAGTTAAAATGCTGAGATTAGTTATCTGCCGAACTGGTGTGGGTAGGTATATTAGATAAGAGATCTCTAGAATATTATATACGAATTTATTATTTTTAAAAATATTAGAACAGTTTAAAAAAAAATTTTTTTGGAGCAGCAAAAATGAGCATAAAAAGTTAATAATTTAAATTTTCAACGGTCTTACAGGGTGTATAAAATTAGGAATATGCATATGAATAGGATTTAATAACTTTATTCGTCGAATAATGCCTTTAACGAACCCATTTAATTGCCCTTTAGTAGTTTTTTTTAACCGTAACTGGTGTAAATTTTTTATCTAGTTGTGTAATTAAATTTACAACAAAAAAAAATTTAAACTTGAATGAGTAGGCTAGGTTATGATTTACTTTAACGGTTTTATCAGAGAGGTAGGAGCGGATTAAAAGAAATATGTAGGGGGAAGGAATTGACGAAGTTTATAGAGCAGACCTGGATGCCAGACTCGATCAAAAGCTATATAATACATGAAATTTATCACCATCTGAATACTATCTGAAAAAAACAAATAAATAAAAACCCAGAGAATATAAACTCGCAGTGCAACTTTTCTCAATCGAGTATTTTTACTTTTAATACCTCTTAAGTGAATTTAATTTATTAATATTTGAATATATTGTTTTTGAATTTAAGAATTTTAAGTTTCAGTATCTACTAATCAACTTGATTTTTTTTTTTTCAGATCCCTTTGAAATAATGAGAGAAAACATTTATGCGGAGAAACTAACACAGTTACAATTTGAACATCTTAACTTATTCTACCAAGGGTACTAGAAAGAGGAGTAAATGCTTTATAACAACTTGATTAGAATTTATAAGTTATATTTAAAGTATTCTGGAAATCAAGTAAAACATTAAAAAATGTATTGTATTTTTAAGTCTTCGTATTTTTCTTAATGAATGATGTAATGTTCTATGAAATCAGAAAAAACAAGTAATGGTGTAGAGAAACAGATGGAGGAATGCTGGCCCTACACCGAGACATAATGTGTATCATTACAGGCGATACCTGGAAGGGAATGAAGGTACCCAATGATTCATCAGTCTTCCTAGAGCTGTTGTTCTAGCTGTTGTAGTTCGGATCTGGCCCACCAGCGCTGCCTTCTCTTCGGGGCTGTTACTGTATGGAGATAATTAGAAATTAATTTTAAAACTCATGTAGAACTTGTTCTAACACCCTATGCTAATGTCTCAAATATAGGTTTCGAAATTAACGGCAACATGTAAATTGGTAGATTTTAGAACACAAGGAAAACCAGGCGAAACATCAATATACTTATCTAAGGTGGTGGTAAACTGAAGAATTCAAGGTAGATTCATTTATTATTATTGGTTTTGTTTTTGCATATTTCGAATTAAAATCCTCAATTTTTTCTAAACAAAAAAAAATCAAGTTGTCAGGAGGGCCTTATTTTGTATAAAAAAAAATCATCTTCGGCGACATTGACTTGAACTAATGATCCCTGTTTCCAAGAATAATGTTGGAATGGAATCGAATACAATTTAACCTAATTTTTTGATTCTTTGCAACAACGAGTATTTGTGAGCTTTGGTGGGAAAAAGCTGCCTAAAATTCTATTATATATATATATATAAAATTGATCGTATTAATTCAAATTAAGAAGAAGATTGTCAGGTGTGCGGTCACAGATAACAA
>NW_027111296.1:380027-381748 GCF_000696795.3 Halyomorpha halys | reverse complement strand
AATATTGCTTTAATTATTTATTTTTTGAAAATATATTTTATTATTATTTTTTTTCTGTGATTGAATATGTACAACCATAACACTCGTAGTCCTACAGTGTGGAGGATCGTATTAGTTCAGTAAAATATTATTATTATATGAGAGCGAGGTAGCTCAGTGGTAAGGGACTGTGCTACTAACTCCTATAACCCGGGTTCGAATCCTGCTCTGACAAATAATTATTTATTCTGTTATTATACACATGAGTTAACTCTATGGTTTCAGGAGCCCTCCGGGGGCCAGCCCGGCAACCCAGCCTCATAGAGTTAGTTATTAATTTATACCACCTTACAGAACAGTTGGTCTAGTAACAATGCGTTCTTACAAAGTACTGCACTCATGGGTTTCTATATTACAGAATTATTTTTTAATGTACATATATATTGAAGTTATGTACCGCATTAAATTTGATTCCCCTTAAGCCTCACTTTTAAGAAATAAAACCAGATAATTTTTATTAACCGAAGATACCCAAAATTAAAATAACAAAACACAAAGAAATTATACATAAAAATAGAAAATAATAAATAAAGCCAGGAGGTTGGCTATCCCTGGTCAAAACCTGTAACCTAATATGTAGCATACCGTTCATCCGATTGTGATGGGTTTTTTTTCTTAACATTCAAGGTTTTTCCGAAAAGGTGAACGGCTTTTAAGATAATATTATTTAAATATTAAGCACTTTTTTGCGCGAAACAAATAAAGTTTACATTTTCTTTTCATAGTTATTACATGCCAATCGATTTGTCTCTTTACGAAGAATAAGAAGAAAATATTACTGAATCCATAAAATTGGAGAAAGGTTCGAATCCCGACTTGGAGCGATGACTTTTAATTAAGTGGTGGTCCCACCAAATTAAAAATTTGACCCCCAACAATGGTTAGAATAGGTCGGTCACCTGTAAATAACTAGGCAAATAATCACCTTCGAGGTGGATTGCCTTAAAAAAGGTATCAAAATAGTAAAAGAAAACCATTTATTGTTAACCAACGTTTGCAGGGCTACATCAGGGGTGATAAGAATAAAGTTCTCCTTCCAACCATTTTCTATTATTCTACGATTCTATTAAATGATATTTTATGCACTAAAAGCTATAAAAACATTAATAAGGTTTGAATTTTTTTTGTGTGTCATATGCACCTCATACCATTTTTCAAAAATTAAAAATTAGAAATTTTTCCCCCAGATTTAGCTGGAGGATTTTTTTTTTTCCGAAAACCATTGTCCATATAATCGTTCATAATTCTTTGGAAAGCTGAATGTCTGTTCTTTTAACCTGAATTACATTTAGATTTAATGCCCTTATGAGGGCGAAATATTAGTTTCAAAAAAATAAAATTATTTCAAACGTTTGATTTTATACCTGCGGTTCTAATTTGTTTAATTAGATCCAGTTTGTGCAATTTAGTGTAGTTCATAGAGCCATAAACCACTGCCAAGTTTGGTGTAGAGTGGTTGAGTAGTATTGAAGTTATTTCAACATACATTTTTATTATATAATGTTATTTACCGCATTAAAATAAATACATATAATAAGCAATGGATTAAGTCATTAATCTAATGTGTAAGTAACTGAATATTTTAATTTATTTTATTAATTAATTTCGGCCAATCCGGGATCCTCAAACATTTCAAAATACTTAACATTATTATTTATAATTTTTCTTACCTTAATAGAATT
>NW_027111296.1:374804-375392 GCF_000696795.3 Halyomorpha halys | reverse complement strand
ATTAGGTAATTAAACATATGTGGGATATACTTATTAACAAAAAAATATATATTACCTGATGTTTTTAATGTTTCATAGAAATTGTTGTTTTGACCTGGGTAGAATAGCCTGCATGGAGTTAGAGTTTTTAAATTATATAATTACAAAATTGTATTAAGGTAAGATAAATAATAATGTTAAGTATTTTAAAATGTTTGAGGATCATACATGTAATAAAAGCTGCTTTGTAGTAGATTGTCCCTGAGGATGGCCGGATTGGCCGAAACGTCGGACTTTAAAGAAAAATAAAGTTTTTTGAGATTGAAATGGATAGAAATTAAATTATTTATTTTTAAAAAAATATTACTTTATATTAAACGTTCAATTTTGTTTAATTAATTTTTTTAAATCCCTAAATATAGCTATTGCGGGTCTTTATATTGCCTGATTTTAATAAATTCAAGTAGGTCTGTCTTGAACCAGAAAAATAAAATTTATTACCTTTCAGGTCAAGATTTATTTTTGTGAATTATACTTTTTACTAAATACAATTAAGGACAAACAATGCTTTTTATATTATATTTTACTACATTTATGCAAAAACCAGAT
>NW_027111296.1:366661-368044 GCF_000696795.3 Halyomorpha halys | reverse complement strand
ATATTACCTGCAATTTAATATTTAATCTATTCAGATGATTATTTCATAGATTAGCGACCCCAGACTGGGGCTACTGAAGAGGAAGTATGTATAGGCTCAATGCCCAAGATTAATTATTCTATTCAGATTCCCTATGCATAGGCAAAGCAGATTATATATTGATAAATATTTTAATGTTTATGACTCAATTAAAATTTTATAACCCATTCAATAGATATAGGAGAATTTTTAAAATATGAAGTAATTTAAATATAATTTTTTTCTATTTCTTGAGACTGGTATTTATTTATTAAATAAATCAAATGGTATCCTTTTTAAGTCTTATGTTAATAAAATTAGTTTGATTATATGATAGTGATAGTGTTGATTAATCGTAAATTAAAAGTTCAAAATATATTGATGTTTGAAAAGATTAGGGTGTTTTTGACTTATAATTAATGACCTGGTATTCTGCCCAATGTGTGGCTGCAAAACATTTTTAATTTTTTTATATGATAGTGATAGTGTTGATTAATCGTAAATTAAAAGTTCAAAATATATTGAAGTTTGAAAAGAGTAGGGTGTTTTTGACTTATAATTAATGACCTGGTATTCTGCCCAATGTGTGGCTGCAAAACATTTTTAAATTTTTGATGTGAGGTGAGAATTTATATTTGAAGATTGTCCTTGAAGATGGTCGATTTGGCCGAAACGTTGGAATATTAATATAATAAAGAGTGTTGAGACACCAAAACCAAGTGGTGTCTCACTGACCTGATCTATGTTAATCCACTTTTCATCACATGTGATTATTCTTTCTAGAAAAGGCTCGTTGTTTTGGCCGAGTAAGCAGTGTTATCCGTGTCTCATAAAACTTCAGCTCATGTTAAAGAGGTACGCATAGATCTACCTTTTTAAATATAAGAAGATGGTAAGGGTTGCGGTAAAAAAAAAAAAGAACAAATAGTTTAAAACTATTTTAATGTCCGACGTTTCGCCCCACCTCGCAGGGCTTCATCAGGGCTGAAAAGATAAAAAAAAAACTGAGAGTATTACAACAATGAGATAAGATAGGATAAATAAGATAGAATTTGAGCTAGGATAAATATTATGTAAAAATAAAGTGATAAGAAATTACATATAAATAAAAGGAAGGAAGACATAAAATAGTATCAATATAAAATAAACTTGAATAAACAATGATAAGAATAAAAAATAAGTAAGAATGGCAAGAGTAAATTTTTTTTAAAAATTCGTAAAATATACAGTTAAAAAAGTACAGGAGACGTATATAAAACAAAAACATTACGGGGGAAAAAAAGTTGTTCTTTTTTTTTACCGCAACCCTGACCATCTTATATTTAAATTTTTACGGTCAACTATATATATATACATATATATATA
>NW_027111296.1:349156-366566 GCF_000696795.3 Halyomorpha halys | reverse complement strand
TATATATCTACCTTTTTACTTTGCCAGTGGTACGAAGCGTCGAGAAACTGCCGATACAGTTGTATTCAGTTGTGCTCGAAGTCTAACTATTTGGTGTCACCTGCTAAAACTTTTTCAAACCGCCGGTGAATTCTTCTTTTGATACTGCATCCATCCCCAAACACCGTGGTAAAGTTTCTTGCAGCTTGAGTTGCCGAGTCCAAGTTAAAAATACTTCTCAAAAATCGCGTGTTTTATATTTATATAGAAAGGTTGTCATATTTGATGGCATACTAAATAATATGAAATCAATTAGTAAATATTATAAAAAATAGACGATTAATAACGGCTCATTATTACCCAAAAGTCCACTAACCCCACTTTAAATTTCTGAAATAATAAAAATAGATATTTCTTATATAATGACCTAGTTATTAAATATTATAAAACTAAAAACTTTTGATATCTTGAATGCAGTATTGTATTTTCTGAATTGAACTTTTGGAGTTATTGCGGTACCTCAGAAATTTTTTTCTGGTTACATAAGAGTGTAATTGCAGGTGGCTACAATATCCTTTGATAAAAAGAAGGCAGGTATCACTGCTAAGGGTAGGTAATGATGCGGATGGAGGTACGAGTATTTTTTTTTGTGGGATCTGCGGTCGGAATGATGTGGGCAGGTGGGAATCTAACTAATTCCTTCTCGTACATTTCGGCTTCTCTAATGTTAATGAACCCAGTCCTTATTATAAGGCTTTCCTTGTACTGTCTTATTACTTTCTCTCTCTATATCAACGGCAATTTTAATAAATTATCAACAACACAAGCTGCCAAGAGCGAAATGGGGTCTCAGCTGCATATATTTTTTAGATAGCCTTAATAAAAAAAATTAACAAAACAGCTTACTGAAACCTTTTTTTTTAAATAATAATTAAATAATAAAATAATAAAAGAGGTGCTGATGGATGACTTGATTTATGACGAAGTAAGGAGCATGAAAGATTTTACGAAGGATTTTTGACTGTAAGGATTGGATTCGGAAGGAATTCGATGATTTAGTGGAGCCCCATAGCTCAACTCCGAATAGGCCTTATAATAGTCATGTAGATCAGTCTTTAGTAATGGATTGGAAGTTTAGACCGTTTGTCGAGTAAATGTTGTAATAGTCGGAATCGGCGAGTAGTCTCCTGACTTTTCAGTCTTGTATTAACTGAAATGAATTAAATAGGACTGAAAATACAAGAAACTGCTAGTAGATTCCGACTATGACTACACTTACTAGACTAACTTCCAATTCATTACAACAGACTGAAATACATGACTATAATAAGGCCTATCTGGATATACAAGTTGAGGTTTGGGACTCCACTAAACAATCGAATTCCTCTCTTTTCCAATCCTTACATTATATCCAATCCAAAATCTTTCATATAATCCTTAATGCTTCTTAATTTGTCACTAATCCAGTAATCCATCAGGACTCAAATGTTTCATATGTTGACGATTTGGCCAGAACTATATACCAATCCTTCCATGATAAACTTCCTGCCCACCCAAATCTATTTGTCTCTATCCTGGTTTCACCTTCATTACCTACGTGTCTGGAAAAAAAAAATGGCCTCGAGATCTTCTACTCTAGAAATGCTATTGGAGTTCTATCAATGGATAAATTCTTCACATGTCTGTATCATACCATTGTATAACTAACATAACATTTACTTATCGTATATATTTTAACAGCCATGCCGTAAACTTATATAATTAAGAAAAAAAAAGTTAGTTTATGTTCAAATTTAAGAAATATTTAAAGTCGGTTTGAACTAAGAAAAACTTTATGAAAATTCTTTTTTGATAAGTGAATATTTTTCACAGTTGGATATTGAGGATGAAGATTATAACTGAATTCAGTAGCCACCGACCAGGTACCTCATTAGTGGAATGACTGGCGGCTCGCCTGTAATGTGAACCTCGGCGGCGAGGGCTGTTTAGCCTCGTTTGATTTTATGAACCTGTCCAGTTACTGGAGTCACTTTTCTTTTTCTCTCTGTTATAAAATGGTGGCTGTTTCGGAATCGGAGTCCATATCGTTAAAACTATCTACAGCACTTTACCACCATATAAGACATCATTTAAAATAGACTAAATTTACTGAAATGTGATCCCTAACTGAGCTGTTTATATTTGATAGTTCCCGAGATAGTAATTTTTTTAATATTTATTTATTGCTATTTACAACTGTACATTATAATACATTTAGTAAATCTGATCTAAGTTAAATTGGAATGTTACAGGCGTGTAGAGAAACTACCCATTGGTAGCACTCTAATGACGTTTTACATTAGCTGGTCTCGTGGCCATCTTCTTTTCAGGCGCGTAACATATAAGAGTAACATCATTAAATGAAACTGTAGGGCAGTCAGTAGGTTTACGACGAAGAGTAAAGGTGATTTGATGGGATTTGCTGGAATTTATCTTAATCCTCCAAAAACGACACCACTCTTCGAGGGCAGTGATATGGGATTGAGATTTTGGGATACAATTAATGGGTTATTATTAACAGCGAGCACACATGTGTCATCGGCATACGTGGTGAGGATAGTGTTTGGATTGGTTGGAATGTCAGCTGTATAGACGGTGTAGAGGATAGGACCAAAGATACTACCTTGAGGAACACCAGCGGACTGAGAATAGAGGGATGAATAGGAACCATTGTGGTTTACTTGGAAAAAGTTATTTAATTATGTCTACAGTTATTTTAAAAGCTATATTTTATAAAATACTAACGGACCCGGTAATGCTTCGCTATTGTGAATGTATATTATGTATATATATATTATATTTGTGAATGTATACTATTTAAAGAATTTAAAGAACAGCTGATGCTTTGATTTATATAATTGTATTTAGTTAATTTAAACACATACGTATTCCCGTTCATATATATAGACTAGCTGACTTGGATTGCTATATTTGAGGATGTATAGAGATTTAATGATTACAATTGATAGTTTTATATAAATTATTATTTAAATAAATAATTTAAATTTCATCCAGTATATATGTATAGGAAGATGGTCAGGGTTGCGGTCAAAGCTTTTTTTTCAAAAGTTTACAACTATTTTTGTTTCTCCTTTGACCGCAACCCTGACCATCTTCCAATACATCAATTTTTACGGTCAATTATATATGCATATATATTTATCCATTATAGTTTCAAAACATTTTAATTTCTTCGACGTTTCGGTCAATTCGGCCATCCTCAGGCAATCTATCACAAAAACGTTTGTACTACATCTATGGTCCTCAACAATTCAAAATACTTAACAATATTATTTATAATTTATCTTACCTTGATACAATTTTGGAACTAAATGATTATAAAC
Organism: Halyomorpha halys; assembly: GCF_000696795.3. Taxonomy (NCBI): domain Eukaryota; kingdom Metazoa; phylum Arthropoda; class Insecta; order Hemiptera; family Pentatomidae; genus Halyomorpha; species Halyomorpha halys. Next base: position 363,204 of record NW_027111296.1, on the reverse strand, counting down.
TCAACTTCATGCAGGCTATTCTGCCCAGGTCAAAACAACAATTTCTATGAAACATTGAAACATTAGGTAAACATATATTTTTTGTTAATAAGCATATCCTACATTATGTCTAATTACCTAATTAATCAATTTTCACATTAAAACAAAAATTAAAAGTTCTTTACCACAGTCACTTATTTGTTAAAATTGATTACAACAATGCTTGTAACCTTCCCTCCACTCAAGCCTAGAATTAAAATTATTTATTATAACTATATTTTTGTTAATTTTCCTCTTTATTTCATTAGTAAAATTCCCATCAAGGTTAATTATAATTATCAACATTTAATTTATCCTATATTTTTTTCATAAATTAATTTTACTTAATATCTCTACATAGTGTTAGTTCAAATTTCTTGTGTCTGTTTTGAAAGTCACTGTATAATTAATATTTTCAGATATGTAAATGGATTAAAGTATTTACCTTTTGATTTTATTATTTTCTTTATGTAAAATCATTGTATTTTTAAAATCAAAAATATGCTGGTTTTTGGTTGCATGCTGTACTAGTGCAAGCATACAGTACTATGATATAACAGGTGATTAGATATAATGTAGGATATACTTATTAACGAAAAATATATGTTTACCTAATGTTTTAATGTTTCATAGAGAAATTGTTGAATTGACCTGGGCAAAATAGCCTACATTAAGTTGTTTTTTTAAATTATTTAGTTCAAAAATTGTATTAAAGTAAGATAAATTATAAATAATATTGTTAGGTATTTAAATTGTCGATGATCATAGATGTAATAAAAGCTGTTTTGTGATAGATTGTCCTGAAGGATGGCCGACTTGTAAACGTCGGACTTGTAAAGAACATAAAATGTTTTGAGACTATAATGGATAAAATTTAAATTATTTATTTAAACAGCATTAACCAGTCTCAAGAATGTATTTAAGATTTTAACTAAAATAAATTATTATATTTAGTTAAATTTAAACGTTTACAAATACTTTATTATTATGTCTTAGTAACATAAATTGAACCAATACATGCGATAAGGAAGGGAAATGAAATTTGTACTGTTAGTCAGACTGACTGATATATCAAAGTATAATAAAACAGCTTACTTCCCTGTAACAACGTTAATATTGGTCCGATTTAGATGATGTTCTTTTTATTATTTAAGGAAATTTTATTACCAATGACATAATATTAGTACTATACTGAAAATATTCGGAATGACCTATAAAAGTGTGGTATAAATGTTTTTAGGAGTGAATAAAATTTGAATATGTATATATAAAGATGACCAAGTACCGAAAGATGACAAAGTGTCATATATATTTAACAACAGTAAAAACAGGACTCATATAAGAGAGGTGACGACAAATGTGTTAGAAAAAGTTTAAAAAGTGAAATAATACGTACAAAGGGAGTGGAAAAATAAAAAAAAAAATTAATAAATAAGTAATCATAATAATTTTACTTTCATCTTTTATTTAATAAAATATAAAAGTAAAATTATTAACAAAAAATGACATTTATGGATTTAATAAAATAAATAATTGACTTACTAATGGAAAAAAAGAAAGTGAATTTAAGAAAAAAAAGAAATTAAGATAAAATAAAATCTGAGAGTGAAAATGACATAACTTATAAATGTAAAACTTATAACTGGATGTCCTACAGTAGCCTGGGTTTTAGTCTTCGGGTTGTGGTTGGGTTTTCCCCCACAAGTTGTAGGTCACTGATCCTTTAGCTGTCTCTGGGAGTGGAACTTCATGACCCTTTTTTTAAATTTAATCCCCTATTTTCTCTGTTTGTAATTTCTGATGCAATTGGCTGTTTCTTACGAACCAAGGAGCATCAACTGCAAAGTTGTAATTTTTTCCTTTTTGCCGCTCCCCAGACTTCACAGCCATACAGTGGCCTGAGATTTTTTTTTTTTAAATAAGAATAGCTGTTTTTATTTTTAATTTGGATTTTATATTTAGGATAGGATATAGCATTGCTAAACTTGCGTAGGTTTGAGTTAGTTGTGTACTATAGGTTGACGAACGCAGAGTAGAAGGTCGAATCAACTGTTACTAACAATCTAGAATAAACTTGGAGAAGAGTCGCAAATCTTCAGCTCCCTTCTTGAATAATCATCCCAGGACAAAGAGAATTTCACACGGAGCGGAGAACTATGATGAATAGGGTTTATTAACACAAGACCACATATAGTAACACTAGCTATTTGCCCGCCAAGAGGACGTAGAATAATATAAAGAGGGACTTTGGAAAAGTATTAATTACGGGATGATCTATGTGTGAATGTGGAAGAGTGGACTATTAGGCTAATAAGTGGCCCCGGCAGAGTTATCGTTCTCGATATCACGACCTGTGCGCTATGGCTCTCCCTCGTCTTATCCTCTTACCGTTCAAAGACCTCTCCGGGCTTTGGTCCGATTTAGTAAATATATGGTTCTATATAGTATATGTATAGTAATAGGTCTTTGAAGTTTTTGCAGAAAAAAACTATTAGGTTGGTTCTCATTTAATGGCGGTTTTTTTGCAATATAATTGGGTAACGCAAATAAGAAAATTATTGGAGAGCTTCGGAATGTTTGGCCTATACTACTCAATGATCTGGTAGGTATCAAATTAGAATGGTGAAGATCTTGGATATATATAGGGACTTTGTCTAGGATAAAGATCTGCTGTTATTACGAGAATCGACCTATAACCCGTGGTCTTCCTTAAAACGGATGCTCCTGAAAGGAACCTAAAAATCAGCTGCCCTATAACTCACTTGAGAATAATTGCCCAACTACGACTCTCCGGTAAATATGCAATTACTCTAAGTGTCGGTCCACACAAATGTACTTTAGACCCATAGAAGCTATGTCTAGCTTGTCCGATTTACGCCGAAACTAACGTATATTAACCAAAATGACATATATGAACTTTTGTCTGTACCCTCACAATCGGATCTTAAACTTCTTTTTATATTTGTGAATCAAAGCCTTATACTTAGAGCAGGATACCTATCTTCATACTAAGATGTATAGTTTTTTTTTTTTTTTTACTTTATTAAGCAAGTAATATCGGTTTTTGTTTTGTTTTTTTCACTTTGACTAATGTAGATAATCCCGGTTCGGATATACTGTTTGTTATTAGCTTATATAATAATTTATAGATTATTATTATTATTTAATTTATAAATTATTAGCTTATATAAATGATTTTTAATTTACCATTTGGGTATACTGTTTTTTATTGGCTTAAATAATGATTTAATAATTTATAGATTATTATTATTTAATTTATAAATTATTAGCTTATATAAATGATTTTTAATTTACCATTTGGTCATACTGTTTTTTTTTTTGTTGTTTTTTTTTATTTGGCCAAGACTTCCATTGGAGTGCTATACTGCCTATCCATGCTTGGGAGTCAAAGTTTTTCATTTTGTGGGACCGCCATTCAATGAAAAATTTTAACACTACGGCTGGATTCGAACCGGCACCGTCAGTAGACCTCAAATTGGTAACAATGTGTCTTAACCACTGAGCTACGTGCGGCCCGTCATACTGTTTCGTTATATTGTATAATAATCTAATAGCATGTTGATTTTTATTATTATTTCAATAATTGTTAAATTATGCTAACTCTATTTGTACGGAGGGTTACCCCATAAACAAATAAATAAATTATTACTGATTTTTTTTACATGCAAATATTTATCTTCCTGTTTTCGTTATGTTTTTGTTTTTGGCATAACCTCGTTTATAGTAGTACTATCCCTCGCCAGAATCACATTTAAACTAAGCTAATTTTCTCATTAGTGTTCCTTTTTGTTATTTATTTTGAATTTTGTACCAAAATGTATTCTATGGATTTTCGTCTAATTTTTTTTGGTCGAGTATGAAGTTGGCAATAATGCTGCAAAAGCTGCACGTAATATAAACTAGGTATTTGGGGAGAATACTGTTAAAGATCGAAAAGTGCAGCGTTGGTTAAAAAATAGCATCCTTTCTTCATTGATCATTCTGAACAAGATTCCATGTCCTTCATAGATCAGGGACAGGGAGTTTGTTCTTAAGTTTGCAAAACCTTACATAGAGAGCTAAGAGCTTCTTGCGCATCAATCACTATATGCAGGGGTGTTATATTCACATGAACCTCCATCGCTGCAGAGGGAGTGGTTCTCATGGCATCTGTGTAATAAGGCATAACAGTCTCTGGAGTTCCCCAAGCCAAGCTCGAGATTTGCTGGTCATATCCTTACGATAGGAGCGTACAAGACTGTGAGTCTTATCGCTGCCATGCACAACCTGAAATAACTTTTGATTGGAGGCCCCAGGATTTATCTACGGCTCCTTTGCATGCCTAGAGACACCTCAGTACCTTCTTACTGGTCCTTTAAACATGATTTTGCAATTTGAATTTACAATTCTCAAAAGATTTTTGATCTCACAAAAGAAATCTAATCGTTCACCGTTTAAATGTAGTGGTCAGATTCCGATATTCCGTCTATTAGTGAAGGCATAAAGACCGACCTTTTGAGGGTTGATGCCAAAGCCATATTCCTGAAACATCCATTCATAAGGTCTACTGTTGTCTGAAGCAATCCAAAAATAGTCTCTTGTAATTTGCCTCCTATCAGCACAGCGAAAACATCAGCATATCTCTGCGTATAAAAACCTGCACCATTAGATTTGATTAGCAAGGTGTCAACCACCAAGCACCACAGGAGATGACATAGTACTCCACTCTGCGGACAGCTACCAAGGGGCTTCATCCAAATTTTGGTGTGACCCAGTTCTGAAGTGAGAATTCCTCCTTCCAGCATTGCACTAATCCATTCCAAAGAAAGATCTCCCACTCCTTTAATTTCCATGGCTATTACCATAGTTCTATAAGGGATGCGATCAAAAGAACCTCCTCTGTCAATAAAGATGTCCTTCATAATTTCCTTATAAGTCAAGGAAAGGAAATTTTCTCAATCATGGACAAAATATGGTGTAGGGCGTCTTCACAGGATTTACCTGTGTAGATGCCCTACACTTTACTTGTAACCTACTAGATAAATAAATTGTGCGCTGTGTAGCGGCATCTCTATCAGCGTAGTTTCCCTAATATGTCTGTCAATGACTTTTTGACGTACTTTCATTAAGAACGTTGTCAGACAAATAAGTCTTGGGGTTATCATAAGACGCTTTCCGCGGTTTAGCTGTATAATACACTTTCCAACTATTTCAAATGTGACTAAGTGCCAAACTTTCAGAACCGGTAGACTTTTTTATAACAAGGCTGGGAAGATGTCATCCGTACTGGCTGATTTAAAAGGCGAGAAAGATTTAATCGCCCACTCAATCTTGCCAATAATGAAAATCCTGTTTGCCTCGACGCACTTATCTTTACTACAAGTGTAGCTCTCGATAGTGATATTCGTAGCATCTTCACATTCCCTCAGAATAGGTGAACCCCTATCACCCGAACAGCACCCAGTATTTCCCTATCGGTACCCTGGATAGAATCCTATAACTTCTTCCTGAACGTGGAGGGAGCATCATTCACATCGTTGCAGAACCTTCTCCACGCCCCTCTTGTGGCTTTCCTTACAGCCTTATTATAGTCAGTTAGTACACTTTTATAAGTGTCCCAACTGCCTGTTCTTTTTTTTTGGCTATATAGAACAGTCTGCTCGTGAGCACTCTCAACCTACCTAATTCCTAATACAACCAAGTCGTCTTTCTGTTGGATTTGATCCTACATATGTATAAAATTATTTTCAATATTTGAAATTGATAAATTACTGTTATCTTCGATATTGTACATTGTTATTAATATCGATATCGAAAAAGAGAACGATATTTCAATATTTTATTTTGCTAATTAAACATATATTCTTTAATCGAAATATCGATATTTCGTTTAAAAAGATTTTGACAATTTTTTAAAAAGCTTAAAAATAGTTTTATATTCTATCATCGAAATATTGATATTTAGTTTAAAAAGTTTAAGAAAATCTTATAAAAAGCATAAAAATAGTTTTCGATATTTTATATTAATAAATTTATGTTCCTTCCCATATTTTACAATGTTATTAATGTCGATATCGAAAATGAGAAACAAGATTTCGATATTTTATTTTATAGAAATATCGATATTTTATGAATGAAAACTATAATATTTTATGAAAAGATAAAATAATGTATTTCGATATTTTATTTTGATAATTTTAAGTGCCTTTCGATATTCTACAGTCTTATTTATATTGAAGATTATAAACGATATTTGTATATTTTTCAATATTGTAAATTAATAAATTCATGTTCCTTTCATTATTTTACATTGTTATTAATATCGATATCAAAAATAAGGAACGATATTTCGATATTTTATTTTATAGAAATATCGTTATTTTATGAAAGAAAACTATAATACATATGAAAAGTTTAATTAAGGTATTTCGATGTGTAATGTGTTATTGTCAGTGTAGAACCTCATGATTAAGGACGTATGGAGGCATTCCTAACAGTTCCAGGGAAACTCTTTAGTGCTATAGAAACTACTATAATTTTTTTTTTTTAATGATAATATTTTTGATAGTATTCATTATGTTTCCTTCATATATTTGTGGTAACACATATAATATTAATATATAGCAATAATAATAATTAATATATAATATATTCATAAACAACTGAATTTGATTTTTTTTTAATTCTAGGATTATAGATTTTTAACTTGGTTGGATCGTTTCCAAAAATCAAATCGCCCTCTTTATTCTGGATTTTTTTTATTTGAGGGCAACAATTTTATTTGGATACTTAAGAGGTTATTTTGGGTGAGTTTAAAAATATAATTTTTTCAAAGCCCACATCTATCCGTTATTGCACTTTTCTCAAGAAATATTATTTATTTAAATAGGTCATTAAAAAAGTGTGCGTAGTAATTTAGTAAATAGGGAAACGCTAATGCAATAACGATAGGGGTTAGGACAAGGGGTAGGTAAACAGTAGCTGACTTGATATAATGTGCTAGAGGACTGCTATATATTCTCATCAGTGAACCGCAACCAACACAACTAGTAGCCTTCATTATTCCGAATTTGCATGGGGATAGACATGATCGAAAACTGCATGCATAGTAAGCCATCATTGGGGTCGATACTGTACCAGCGACAACCTACCAGATACATATTCAACTAAAATGCAAATCCTCCCCAAACTTGAAGAAATGCCTCTTCGCTTTACTGAACACAGCTTTGCAGTTTGGAAATAGGACTCGTTCAGAGATTGATCATAGACCATCTTTAATATTTTAGATTAATTTTAAATTGTATTTAGAAAAGAAATTAAGCACTACTAAGCAAAAAGGCCAAAGTAATCATCGTATTAATTGTTTTTTAGATTTTTAAAAAAAACTATTTATTGAAAATAACAAGAGTATAAAAAAAAAATACAATAAGTAATTCTCGTAGCCATGTGAAGTATGATGAACACATGAGAACCATGAGAAGGAATCATCAAATGGTGGTACTTCAATCATTGCCTTAAATTGGAAGATCCCGTGGTGTTGCGAACGGGTTGCAAAATCTGAAGGTTTTTCCGAGTAGCTGTATCGCTTTTGGTGATCGTAATTGAATAATATAAAAATAAATAAAATGAAAGAAGGAAAATCTATAAAGGAATCAAACTATTTTACAAAAAAAAATTGTGTAATTAATAATATCTAGAGTTATATATAAAAAAAATAAATAATTGGTTAGTAATGTTAGTAGAAAAATGAAACAAATGGTATTCTATATAGGTGGACTAATGAAGAAATTACAGGGTGCGCGATAGCACGGTGGTAAGGCACGATGCTACTAACTCCAAGGACCCGATTTCGAATCCGACTGGGCAGAAAATTGTTTTCAGTTACACCGTAGCTGTGAGTCAATCCTATGGGCTCTGGAGCTTTCCTGGGGTCCACCCAGTCTCATAAATTGGGGACTCTTAATAGGGTAAAAATCTGGCGGTCCTGCGTGATTCTGACCGAATCACCTCCTTGCACAACCGTTGGTCGAGTAAGTCTACTGTTACTAGGTCAACGGTCTAAGTACGGTCTGTACCGCTAATATAGATTTTAATTTTTTTTTTTCAATAATGAAATTATACAAAAGTAATTATAAAAAAATGAATGAAATAAAAATTCTTCTTTAACAATACAAAAAAAAAAAAAAAAATCGTAAATAATAAATGAAGGATGCCTCCTCGGAGAAGGAAATAGTCTTAGATGTAAACGGTAGAACATAGATCGCAGTCGACGCTGTGCAATATAACAGGAACTCGTGGCTGTGGATAAGCCAGAGAATCGACTGTACGATACAAAAACTCGTGACCATCTTCTTTTCAGACGCTTCGGAGGATTATTAGAGATTGTTAAGGACGATAGGTTAAGAACTATTTGGTTAATCGAAATGAAAGAAGGTATATCTATTTCGGGCCAAATTTGCAACGAATGGGATGTTGAGGTCTTCACGGATGAGTTGATTTGTGACGTAATAAGGAGCATCTAGGATTTTACGGAGGATTTTGGGTTGTAAGGATTGAATACGGAATTTGATGGTTTGGCAAAGTACAAAGCTCAATTCCATATGTTCAAATTGGTTTGATTATCATATTGTATAAGTTTTTTTTTTTTTTGTAGAAAACGGGAAGTTTAAACCGTTTGTCGAGTAGGCGTTGTAGTAATCGATATCTACGAGCAGTTTTTTGTCGTTTCAATCTAGTATGGTGATTCCAAGTAAGTCTCTTATCAAGATGGAGTCCTAAATACCGAAACTGCTCAACAGGCGTTAGTGGGATAATAAACAAAAGATACAGCAGGGTAGAAGAGTATGGAGAGTAAAGGTGATCTCATGGGATTTGTTAGGATTTATTTTGGACACCTTTCTTCAATGGATGTTTTGTGTGAAAGCAGAATTTGTGATTACCAAATATAGTATGCACTTCACAATAATCAGTTTTCTCTAATAGTTATATAGAAGTACAGAATATAATTCTTTTTTTATTTAATACCTTATATAGTTAGAATTATCAGTATTTTACAAATAATAATAATAATAGAGAGGGTGAGAAAAATGGTTTATTCAGCCATGGTGCCCAAATACAGTGGGTTGCTACAATATATAGCATACCAATCAATCCATGATCGGACATATAAACAATTCACTTGCTCATTTCTTTGTCTATAAACAATTCACTAAAAAATATTCACATGATGTAACAACAATTTTTTCCCCCTCCCTTTTCCTTTTACAATCAATACTCGCTAAATACAAATATTTTATTTTATTTTTTTAATTTAACTATTTCATTCATTAAAGCGTCTTCAGAAACGAACATTGGAGCATCAAGTGCTTCAAACCATTAGGGATTAGTCGTTCACACCACTTGCACACTTAGCGTTCATAACATGAGTAATGTTCCCATGGTATAATTATATAAGACAGTCCTTACGTGAAACATTCACAGTCGACTTACTATCCGTAGATTCGTACATGGTCAATAAATTTTAGGTAATTAATTTCTGGTCCCAGGTCATTTTTACTACAGATATTTCCATAAATCTAGCTATAATTTTTTTTAATAATTTATTTATGGTTATTTACAACTGTATGTTATGAAATGACATGATACAAACATGTGGAGAATCTACCCATTGATAGAGCTCCAATAATATTTCTAGAGGAAAAGATCTCGGGACCATCTTTTTTTCAGACACCTAGGAGGATTATCTTATGTTAGAAACAAGTGGGTTGGGTGGTTGGGAAGTTTATCATGGAAGGATTGATATCTAGTTCTGGCCAAATCGACAACATATGGAACACTGAGGTCCTGATGGATGACTTGATTTGGGACGAAGTAGAGAGCATTAAGGATTTTGGACGGTGAGGATTGGATACGAAAGGAATTCGATGGTTTAGAGGAGCCCAAAGCTCAACTCCATATATCCCGATAGGCCTTATTATTGTCATCTAGATCAGTCTTTTGCAATGGATTGACAGTTTAGACCGTTTCTCTACTAAATGTTGTAGTAGTCGGAATCGACGAGCAGTTTCCTATCTTTTCAGTCTTGTATGAGGGTTCCATGTCAGTCGTTTGTCCAGATGTAGTTACAAGTAACGGATCTGTTCGGCAGGAATAAGTGGGGTATTATTAAAGGATACTGTGAGGCAGGAAGTCATGGGGTTATGGTAAAAGTTATATGGCTATAATTTTATTTTATTTTTTAATTATGATTTTTTAAAAATAGGCAAAAATGTACCAACACGAAGTGAACAAAAGTATTCTGCGAGTTTATTTTTTTGGCTATCTCATGATTATTAACGAGAACTATGATAAAACTGTTAGGTCGAAGAATTAATATTTAATAATATTGTGATTAATAAAAAAGATAATATAATGCATAATATGTATCTGTTGTTTTCAATTACAGTAATATTTTTTTATTAGGTTATTATATTAATAAAAATGATGTATATGGAATAATGTTGAAATTTTTGATCAGTTTATGTTGATTTTAGGTTTAGATTTGAAAATGGACAGTGAGTCCGAAACGTAGTTAAAAGTAGTTTTGAGTTATTTTTATTTCCTGGTTTGTTATATAATTTTTAAACCGTATTTAAATTAAAATAAAAATTAATTATTTTTTTTTTATTATATGTTCTAAATTATACGAATTTAAGTACTGTAATAGTAAATGGATAATCATAGAATTATGTTTTGGAATTTGCGAAACTATGATTGAACTCAGTATCTGTGGGAAATTGCATATATTGAGAGGTTCAGTCGTAAAACATGAGAGATAATCATGATCTCTAGTTTAACATGTAAAAATGTTTAAATATATTAATTTTTAATCAAATTAACTCTCAAAACTCTTTTTATTATTTCTTTATAAGTCCAACGTTTCGGCCAATTCGGCCATCCTCAAGGATAATCTAAAGTATTTTAAAACTTTTAATTACAGGTCATCTTAACACTATTATCACTTTCTTTTCAAAAAAGATTAAAAATATTATTGATTTTTAATTAAGTAATAAAAATTAATTGAATAGTGACCAAATAGGATAGTTTGAGTGAAATTGATGACCTTAGCACACAATAGCATGCAAAAAGTTTTTAAATTATTGAATGTGAGGTGTAAATTAAATTTAATATGGCCAAATTGGCAAATACATTGGACTTCTTATGAATAATAAAGAGTGTTTAGAAACATAACTTGGATTTAAATTATTTTATTTAAAAAAATTAAATCCCGTCTCGAGAAAGAGAAAAGATTATATTATATGATATATAAGATTATAAAATGTTAAATTGAAAATGTTGTGGGAAATATTTCCTTCTTTTAGCATGTCAAAACAGAATAACATTTAACATGGTTGATAGTCTGTTAATAGCCTTAATGATGTCAGAAAACAGACTATCTGAGCTCCTAAACATTTTAGTGAAAGAGTCAGGCTGAAAAACAAGAACAGTCATTTCACCCCAATCTTTTAATTAGTTTAATGAAAACTATGTATAATTACAAGTCAAAACTGATGAGTCTGCCAAGTGTAGGTAGGGGGAGTAAAAAATGGCGGCTGTCTCAAAACCTTGAAGAACATTAATTTTTCATTCGGAGCTCTATATCTTAAAAACTACCAATAACACTAGAACATCTAAAAAAGCATTATTTAAAGAAGAGTAAATTTTCTGAAATAATATCCCTAATATAGCTATTTACGTTCAATGTTTCTCTAGATATAGCTTTTTAAAATGCAACATTTCTGAAAAAATGTACTGAAAGATCAGTAGCTAGTTAATTTATTTTGAGAAATCTATATCATATGAACTATGTGACGTATATATGTCTATTAGCACTCAAATTAAAGATAGTTTAACGCACTATAAAGTAGTTTATGATCCTCACCTTCGTAGGAATAGTAGTTTTCATGATAGCTTCTAAAATAAATTGATTTATAGTTGTTCCGACGATAAATTTATTTATGAAAAATTTTATTTCAGAAACCATAGGACGTAAGATGTCTGCCAGCACTCAAACTAAAGCTAGTTAAATTCACTATAAAATAGTGTATAATGTTTATCTTTTGTAGGAGTTTGTTTTTATGATATGTGACAAAATACATTCACAAGCTATTAATTTCTAGTTGTTCGTATAAAATGTTTGATTTATAAAAAAATATGAAAGGAATATGGTCCGGGTGCGGTCAAGAAAAACTCAAATAGTAGAAATATACTAATTTAATGAGCCTTTGTTTGGCTAAGGCCTAACGTTAACTAATGGCCTAACGTTTGGCTCATTAAATTAGTATATTTCTACTATTTGAGTTTTTCTTGACCGCACCCGGACCATATTCCTTTCATCTTTACACACGGTCAATCAATAATCTTCCATTACTATTTTTTTGTTCTTTTTTGACCGCACCCGGACCATATTCCTTTCATCTTTACACACGGTCAATCAATAATCTTCCAGTATAAAAAAATATATCTTTAGACCCATAAGAGGCACATATGTCTGCCAGCACTCGAAATAAAGGAAATTTAACATACTATAAAGTCATTTTTAATACATATCTTCTTAGGGGCAGTAGTTGTTGTTGTCTGGAGCTTTAGGCTTTTTATAAATAATTACTTCTTTTGGTATTTTGTATTACGTATAACAGATTTTCTGGTTTAAATCTTATTCAAAAGGCCATTCCTTTTTAAGAAAACTAAGACCATTTCCACGTTCTTCTGGTCATCATTCAGAGCATCCGATACACTCGGTCCTACTCCCAATATAGTAGTTTTTTAGGGGCAGTAGTTTTTATGATATTCGCATATGAATATAAATTTGGCAAATGAACAACTATAAACCAATTTATTTTAGCAAATATCATGAAAACTAATTCTTCTCCGACGATGAACGCAATGAACTACTTTATAGCCCATTAATTAACATTTTATACCAACAACTAGAAATTAACATTTTGTGAGTTGATTTTGTCAAATGTCTACTACTTCTACAAAGAAAAACATAATTACCTATTTTGTAGTAAATTTAGCTAGCTTTAATTTGAGTGCTAATAGACATCTTAACGTCAAGTGTTTTTAGAGATATAGATTTTTAAAAATAAATTCACTATCTAGGTTACGTACAATATTTTTATGAAATGTTGCTTTTTAAAAAGCTATACCTCGAGAACTATTAAACATAAGTAGCTCTATTAGGGCTTACATTTTAGCAAATTTACTCCACTTCAAATGATTTTCTCTTATATTTTCTAGTTTTGTTGGCAGCTTTAAAGATATAGAGCTCCGGATGAAAAATTAATTATTTTATCCGTTTTGAAAGTACAGCCGCCATTTTTTATTCCCTCTATGTATAATTGGCAGAGAGATTTTGTCTAGTAATTCTACATAGTTTTCCTTAAAGTAATAAAAAATTGGGGTGAAATAACTACCTTTTTTTCCCTCTTGGGCTCTTGTACTATTTTGTTTGTTTTGATAGGTTAGTTGCTCATAGTTCGTGTTGTTTTAGTTTTGGGCGTTTTTAAACTCTATTTTAGTAATGAAAAAAAAAAAACTAGGAGAAGAAACATGGTACAAATGAGGTGGAGGAGAGATAATGTTAAGACGATGTTGGAGATTTTATTATTTCGTAATGATTACAAGGTTTTAAAGTTACCAAGAAAATCCGCTAGGAGCTACTCTGTATTTAATATAAAAACTATACTTTAAATTAAGTTAGTCACAATCCTCTACTTATAACATTTAGCATGTTAACACTTTTTACATTCAATGCATCATGAATACCCGTATTATAAATGACAAAATGGAAACTTTTATAGTGTTATTACAGTTACACTTGCTATAAGTTAATACCAGGGCATTCAAAAAGTCCTGTCGTTTTTCGTTTGTTCGTTGTTTATTTTGATTCTAGAGTGTTTGCTAATTAATTCCGTTCAATACAACTTTTATCCATGTAAACACAAATGTTTATACTTTATGAATAGGAGGCTAAGGAGGATTAATTT
>NW_027111296.1:341809-348140 GCF_000696795.3 Halyomorpha halys | reverse complement strand
TTGATGAATAAAGGTGATTATTTGAAAATATTTATTTATTTATAATTTCCCCCAAAAAAACGACAGGACTTTTTGAATGACCTGGTATAAACAAATTTCCTAATGATTCTTTTAATAATTTATAAAATCATTCTTAAAAAAGGTGGTGATGCCAAAAACTTCAGATACCATGCTTTAGGATCTAATTCATCATATAAGGACTCTAAGAGTTTTAATTTATTAGTAAAGTAATAAAACGAATTAAAAATTAATTTGTGTAGACTCAACAGTAAATAATTTTACAACTTACATAAAGGTAAGTTTATAATGTTATCAATAAATGTTACGTTATTTAAAATTAAACAATTTTTATTTCAATGTGTAATAATATTCTGTTGAAAACGTAGCTATATAAATGATTGTGCAATGGACAGAGATATAATTCATTAGTAAGGTTACAAGAAGCCTCAGCTGATCACTCTGTCGATAGGCTAATTGATCGATTCACGCCTAATCGCTTCCAATTCACTAACACTAAAACTGTACAATTATAGATTGATCATTGAGTGGGTATGGGTGTCTGGGGCGATAGTGTTGGCTATCGGTAGTGCAGTACCATAATTAATAAACTAAACATAAGTGGAACTTGGACATTGATGTGGTTTATCTCCAGAACTCTTCAATGTCGTTATAAACGGAATTATGAAAATATTTAGGAAAAATAATTAATCAGGACCTACTATAGGTATTCCTTAGATCAATTATTTAACCTTCGCACTTGAACTAGAGATGATTATTCAAATCATTGAACCTGCTGAAGAATTGGTCATGAAAATCTCTTTATCAAAGACTGGAGTGATTAAAACTATATTAATACACTCAAAAACAATCGAAAGAAACTAAGGAAAAAATAAATATGGTCAACCAATTTAAAAATAAAAGAGATTATAAACTTTAATAAAGGGAAAAATTAGTGATTAAATTCTTCATAAACATAAAAATAAAATGGCGAAAAAGATTTATAATTTTTTTATTTATTATTCCCTCCCCCTCAATATACTTCCTTTTTTTATTACAATAACTGTAATTATTTTTCATTAATTATTACTACAGTGTTACATATTCAATTCTATTATTCATTTCTAAATTCAATATAAGCCTTTTTAATCATCCAAATCCTTTGGTTCAATCTTTATCTAGTTCACCCATCTCTAGAATCCACCTTAAAGGTTGAAACGGTATGGCAATGGCCAGGTGCTCCGCTCATGTAGAGTTTTTGCGGCTTTAACGCTCTTACTCAACCTCCACTGGCTCATCATCAGTGACGCAGCGAGAAGAGCCCTGCTCTACCACTCATGGCTAGGAGATCCTCAGACCGAGAGTGTAAATATTGAACGTAATAGTGTACTAGTGCTTTTATATTAGTTAAAAATTTTACTTATTCCTTTCCTCATATACATAGTTGGATTATGCTCATTTTATTTATTAAAATAATAAAAATTACATTATTTACTCTATTACTAATATAATACTTTAATTACTATTTATTTTATTATTATTTAATAAAATTACTATTTTATTTTATCTTTCAATGTTTCACCTCAATTTAGGTTTTTAGCTCGTCTTGTGTTTCAACCATGGTGAAAGCCTGTAAGGTCGAAATCTCGGCACAATTCAATAAGTTTTGTCTATTTGTATATCTTTGGTGATGGAACCCCCGAGTATCTTCTTGTCATAACAATAAATCAATATTTTGCGAATTTATCATGGCAAATATCTTAAAACATATTACTCCTACGAACATCTTAGAAGAAACTCACTATAGCACATTAAATTAGTTTTAATTTGAGTGCTAATAAATATCTATACGTCCAATGATTCCTAAAATATAAATGTCCCAATATTAATTCACTAACAACTGATTTTTCAGTATATTTTTTATGAAATTTTGCTTTCTAAAAATGTATGTCTCGAAAACTATATTTATATTAAATAGAGAGATTTTTAGCTCATATATTAACAAATTTTAAACTATGTTCTATTATTTTTTTATTTTTTAGCATTGTTGTTAGTTTTAAGTTATAATTTTTAAATAAAAAATAATTTTTTAAAACTACTACTATTTTTTATTTATCCAACAATGGTAGGCAGATTCGATGGCTTATTTCACTTTAGTGCCGAGTACATTTCCACAAATGTTATGAAAAATACAATTATATAATACAAAGAAATAGGTTTTTTTTTTTTTTCAATTTCAGGCTCTTTTTAAATATTGCTCGATTTAACTATCTTAAAGTCTCCTCTTCCTGTTTTAAGCTTTCAAAAGTGATATAGGACCGTCTCTATCTGGGGGTCTTAGCGGGGCGGGTCCAGCGGGGAATGATTGCCTTTTTTTGTGTTGATCACCTCTTGTGAGATTGTGACATGCTGTAGATCGACCAACCTACGCGCTATAATTGTCTGTTTTAAAAGTCAGATAAGCAAGGCTACCATGGAGGGGGGTAGTGGAGGGTTTTACGCCGTTTGCCAATTTCAGGCGCTTTTTAAATATTGCTCGATTTAACTATCTTGAAGTCTCCTCTTCCTGTTTTAAGCTAATATTTCAAAAGTGATATAGGACCGTCTCTCTCTGGGGATCTTAGCGGGGCGGGTCCGGCGGGGAAGAATTGCCTTTTTGAGTGTTACGATCACCTCATGTGAGATTGTGACATGCCATACATCGACCAACCAACTATAATTGTCTGTTTGAGAAGTCAGATAAGTAAGGCTACCATGAAGGGTGGTAGTGGAGGGTTTTACGCCATTGTTCAATATCAGGCGCTTTTTAAATATTGCTCTATTTAACTATCATAAAGTCTCGTCTTCTCGTTTTAAGATAATATTTCAAAAGTGATATAAGACCGGCGCTCTCCGTGGGCCTTGGCGGGGCGGGCCCAACGGGGAAGCCTTAGATTGAAAAGTCAGTATAATGAAAATTGTTCTCTTTTAGAAAAATTACAACTTAACCAGATCGTAATCAGCTGAATTATTGCTTATATATTTGTAAATTTACTTTACTTTAAATGATGTTTTATTAGGTTTTCAAGTTTTGTGTGGGTAGTTTTAAGGATGTGAAGCTCTGAACGATTTTTTTTATCGTTTTGTGATAGCAACTATTTTGAATTCCCTCTGACTTTACTTGGGAAAATCATAAATTCTGATTAGTAATTATACGTTGTTATCACTAATATAATAAAAAATTAGAGTAAAATAACTGATTTATTTTTTCACCGGACTCTTATACTAATAGATGTAAATCTGAAGGTGCTATAGGCGGCACTTTGGTGCCCACTATACACCAGGGAATATAGGGAGGTGGTTCCACTAATCCAACTGCTGGCTGATAGAGCAGGACTAATATACTCCAAGTTATTCATAGAGCTGGCGAGAATCATGCATGAAGTCGCAGCCTATTCACTTCCTCGCGGTGCACTTAATAAACATAGATTTGTTAGCCTGTTTGATTATCATCGACCTGAGGGAGCCAGTTCTCAAATCGTAACTCTCTGTAGAGGCGAACTAGACGTAATAGAGACATTTAACTTTGGCCCTCAGCTTGGATCTTTATGTATAACACGAGCGGTGTACTGTGTATTATAGGCCCTTACCTTTGATATAGGATCAACTATAAAGTTATACACCCCATCTATCTATTCAACGGGGATAATTTAAACTTGAGGAGCCCCGTTGAATCATGGCGGTTATTTAGTGTCCCTACTGTTGAATATAATACAAATTTAATGGCCGATGCCATTTTATGGTGACTCTGAATGATTGTAAAACAACCTCAATATTGTTGGATCGAGTTTCAGGTGACAAATAAAACGCTTAGGTTTACAAATTCTATACTAGGGCTAAACATTGTTAATCTTTCATTTTTTAAACTTTAGAAGATTACCGTTTCCTAAGAATTACAAATTCTTATATCGATGGCTCATTTCAGTCTTTTCCCTAGCTTCGAACTTCACCAAACCTTGACAGCAATTAGAATCTTGAAAAGGGAGAAAGAAATACTTTATTCATTCTGCCCAAATATATCGGGTTCCTACATTACACAGCATACTGATCAATCCGTGACTTGACACATATAAGTTATATATTTTTACATGATATAATATAATACATAGATAACATTTTTTTTTCTTCCACAGTTTTCTTTTACTTTTCTTTTTCTTTTACAATTAATACCAGTCGACAAACTAACTACAAGTTTTTCGATTTATTCCTTTTCTTTTTCTTTCCCTTCCATTTCACAACCCCTATTTCACTTGATCAACAAATTCCCTTATATAACAAATATTAAAATATTTAAAATAATAACTAAAACAACAAATAGGATATGCGATACATGCATGCCATCTCACTTCTGGATAAACTCCCATACTCATTAATTTCCATGCATGTGTTGGTGTATGATTCCCAGGGAGTCAAGTATTATATTTTCGGTCAACCTAGCCACGTCCTGGACATCGACCCCGAGCTCCTCTATGAAGCTCCTAGTTGTGCTGGGAATCGTTCCACGGGCTTCGAACCAGAGTCCTCTCACGTTGAAGTCTCGTTCTCCGAAGCCCTCACGGAACTTCTCCTTGAAGAAAGGGATACATTTATCGTAGATTTTCCTTCTTTTCCCTATCTACCTTATTTGCCTGGTCAAGGTCGTTATTTTCATATCTCACGGTGGGATTCAGAATGATTGCCGACTTCCCCTTCTTAGGGAAGGCAACAATATCCGCATATCTTGTGGATCCATCCGTATCTACGCAGTAGACTGTTACATATTAAAATAACACTAATTTTATTTTGCACAGAATTGTACGTTTCGACATATTTCTTAAAATGTTGAGTGTTTTCTGCACAAAATTGTACTTTTTTTTTGTGCTTATACTAAATTTCTAATATTATACACATATGAGTATATGTCAACCAATATTTATTCATTTAATTTTTAGTTCAAAATTGATAAATTTGTGATAAAGCACATAAGTAAAGCAGAAAACAATAGTGGCGAATATTCTTGAAATACCATAGAATGAACCAATGGCTTCGGATAACTATGAAAAAGTCTCTCTTCTGATCTCTTTTATTTTACATACATATATTGTACTTCCATTTAAAAATAATTTTGAAATATATTAAAAATAACCGGTTACTATTTTGAGATGAATCTTTCAAGAAACCTTGAATGGTATCGATCTCCAGACAGGACGTAATATTGTTTACTGCCACTCAGCCTTCTTCTAGTTATCGCTTCGGATTAATCCAAAGCCCTATATTTATAAATAACTTCTTCTACTTTTATTGTGTTATAATGGAATACCATCATTCGATAGAAGAATAATTGGCAAAACCGTAGAAAATCATTACGCTATGGCTAATGATTTTTGTTATAATGGCAGTCAAATACTTGTGACATGTCAGTTGCAGTTTAAACTTTCAGATTTATATTGATTAATTTTTATTCTCAGAGGATTTGGTAGAACGGTTAAAAATAAACATTATATATCTTGAAATGATGCTTCAAAACCTACTTTTTAGATGTACAAATGTCATGGACTCCGTTGGTCAAAAATTTATTCCATCTGTAAAATAAGAATCTTCACACTAAAACACAAGCACAGCCGTTACTTTATAGTTTTAGACTCACTAAGTTCTCTTAAGTCATTAGAAAACAGGAACTCTAAAGATGTTGCAGTAATTAAAATTTAACTACTTGAGACAGAATTTTGATAAAATAAATAATTCAAATTTTATCCATTATAGTCTCAAAACCTTTTATTTCACTTATAAGTCCAACGTTTCAGCCAATCCGGCCATCTTCAGGGACAATGTACTACAAAAACAGCTTTTATTCAGGTATGATCCTACAAACATTTCAAAATACTTAACATTATTATTTATAATTTATCTTACCTTAATACAACTTTGAAACTATATAATTTAAAAAACCCTAACTCCCTGCAGGCTATTCTGCCCAGGTCAAAAACATCAATTTCTATGAAACAAAAACATTAGGTAAAAGATATTTTTTTTGTTAATAAGTATATCGGGATTAATATATCAAATTCCCTGTCTAAATTGTCCAGCTATATATATATAGGTGAGACAAAGCAATTATTGGGTGACAGAATTTATCCACACAATAATGATTTGAAAAACAAGGAGAAGGATCCATATAAAACGGCACTAGTCCAGCATGCAACCAAAAATCAACATATTTTTGATTTTGAAAATACAATCATTTTACATAAAGAGAATAATACATTCAAAAGGAAAATACTTGAATCCATTTACATATCTGAAAATATTGATTATA
>NW_027111296.1:325117-341399 GCF_000696795.3 Halyomorpha halys | reverse complement strand
GAGTTTTTTAAATTATATAGTTTCAAAGTTGTATTAAGGTAAGGTAAATTATAAATAATAATGTTAAGTATTTTGAAATGTTTGTAGGATCATACCTGTAATAAAAGTTGTTTTTGTAGTAGATTGTCCCTGAAGATGGCCGGATTGGCTGAAACGTTGGACTTATAAGAGAAATTTTTTTGAGACAATAATGGATAAAATTTGAATTATTTATTTTATCAAAATTCTGTCTCAAGTAGTTAAATTTTAATTACTTCAACATCTTTAGAGTTCCTGTTTTATAATGACTTAAGAATCCATGACATCTGTACATCTAAAAGTCGATTTCGAAGCATCATTTCAAGATATATAATGTTTATTTTTAACCGTTATTATTTAAATATTAAGTATTTTGAAATGTTTTTAGGATCATACATGTAATAAAAGCTGTTTTTGTAGTAGATTGTCCCTGAAGATGGCCGGATTGGCTGAAACGTTAGACTTATAAGAAAAATAAAAGGTTTTGAGACTATAATGGATAAAATTTGAATTATTTATTTTTAAAAAATTACCTATCTCAAGGAAAAAAATTAAGAATTTTGATATTCAGAAAAAAATGAGGAAGGTGATCAAGCATCCAATACTATTAGAACGGACTCTATTACCGATGTAGTACATGCCGATGAAACTACACTATTGGATTGGTGTAAGGACACGAGGTATGCACCAATGCACTTCCATGGCTAATGACTAGATTAGACTAGGCGAAAAGTACGTGAATTTTTATTTTAAATTCAAAAAATTAGTTAGATTGAGCAATGTTGAAAAACTGGCTAATTTTTTTTTTTAATATTTATTTATTGCTATTTACAACTGTACATTATAATACATTTAGTAAATCTGATCTAAGTTAAATTAAAGTGTTACAATGGTGTTGAGAAACTACCCATTGGTAGCACTCTAATGACATTTTACATCAGCTGTTCTTGTGGCCAACTTCTTTTCAGGCGCCTCAGAGGATCGTCAGGAATGGAAGAGGATGCAATGTTAGAAACTAGGGGGTTTGAGGCTAAAATTTAAAAATGTAAAGAACTTGGCTTGCCTGCAGTTTGTCTTGCGTGATCTTGCAGAGGTGTCGCAACAACAACAACAGTGCATCAAACCGTTCCAATCGCAGGGAGGAGGTAGCTATTGCCAGGTTGAGAATAGGTCATACAAGTTTAACACATACATATCTGATCAGTAAGCAGCCACCGCCAAAATGTCCATACTGCAACAGTGTACTTACGATCAGTCACATATTTGAGAAATGTCATTTTTATTCTGCGACCTTTAGTAGATTGGGAGTAAGACCGAGTGTATCGGATGCTCTGAATGATGTCCAGAAGAACGTGGAGATGGTCTTAGTTTTCTAAAAAAGGAATGGACTTTTGAATAAGATTTAAACCAGAAAATCTGTTATACGTAATAAAAAATATTAAAAGAAGTAATTATTTAAATTTTTTTTCGAAATTATTTAAAGTGAAATAGAATTATAGAAATATAAATCATAGAAATAGAATATAAAGCACGAAACATGGGCGTTGATGACCTCAGGATTTTACGCCCTAAAGCTCCAGACAACAACAACAACAACAACAGTGCATCATAGAGTATACCCGGACGGATTACCGCTATGTAGATCTTCAAGGCTGTACTACGTCCGATTCTGCATGACGGTGCACCGTTGCTGCGACACCTCTTCAAGACCATTATTTTTTTTACTTTTATTTTCTTCTAAGTCCTGTTGGTGCGTAGGGTTGATGTTATGATGGAAATGTGTTAAAGGTAGCCTCTTTTTCTGCATTGGTAATTTCAGGAGAGGGATGTGGTAATTTGATTTTTTGGAAACAGGTAGTCCGTATTTTGTGTCGTTCTGATAGTGACGGTGTTCACAAGGTTTAAGACGATTTTTTTTTTCGTATCCCCTGACGAAATAAGTTATTGACCCTATCACCAGGTTAGGGACGATCCTCGACGGGATATTCTTTCTGACCAGGATCATGACACCTTCTCAGGCTCCAGGTGAGCAGACCTCTCGGTATGAGGTGTATTCATAGAAATAAACCTACGACGAGGGAGTGAGCATCGTAACAGCAGGCCTATGTTGCTGTAGAAGTATCTCAATCTCAGCCTGCTTCGAAGAGAGGCCTCTGATGTTATAGTTTACGATAATTTGATCAGGCATATTGACGGTCCAGATCCCATCACGTCGAGCAACCTGGTCACCATGCTCAGCATCTGATCCATAAGTGAGCACAGTTGTTCGATGGCGCCATTGGAGGGAGATGCAGCAATGGTCGAGGCAGGCTGAGGCTGTGGTGAGAGTTGATGTTGAGATATCTTGGTCGATGTTCCTCCCATGAGTTCTGACTAGGACATACCATTCTGTTCTAATTTACTGGGCATTCTGAGTGGCGCTGGTGCTTGTAGAGCCTGATCCCTCTTGGCCCGGCTCCTGCCGAACGGGACACTCTTTAGATGTGGCTGTGTGTCCTTGCCCTCACATAGGGCACTGAATTGGTTCCCTCGCTATTCATTCATTGAGAAGGAGGGGTCCCCCACACTGTGGGCACACACAATTCCTTCCACAATAGGCCATGGTCATACCATACTGCTGGCACCTTCTGCACTGGACGGGGGCATCCATCATCTTTGAAGATGCTCGCCCGAAAACGTACATAGTCAATTTCCTGTAGTGATTGAAAGAAGATTGGGTTGACACTGTGGTCGGTTATCAGTTGCATCATGTCTGTATTATAACGAAGGCCATCTAGATGCATCTTGGTAAGTATGCGGGCCGTTTTAATTCCAGGCAGGCGTTGGCGAAGTTCCTCGATAATGTCTTCGACGGGATGATCTACATCAAACCCTTAGTGGACGAATTTTCGAGAGCGGTTCAACCCCCGGGATGCGAATGTGAGGTATTGCACCTCGTTATTCATGTTCAGGAGCTCGATTGTCGCTTTGTGGTCTGATTCAGATTGTAGGTTTGTCATCTTTGAAACGTTTATTAACTACGGGAACAGGAAATATAAGTTAATTAAATAAATTAAGCAACATTGAAAAAGGAGCTAAGACTGAACAACTAACCGAGGAATGTTGTTTGCTGCTCTCACATTTTTTTTTTACTATTATTTGATTTAATCAACCATGAAATGTGGCGGCTGTTTAGCATTTGGTTTTTTTCAAATATTACGTTCTGATTAATAATTTTGGCAAATAAGAAATTAGTGTCAAAAGTTATTTGAAATGTAAGACTGATTATGAAAAATTGTCCACAAAGTTTTGAGTTATTTATTAAGACTCATCGACAGACCATAAATCACCGACGAGAATCCTGCTCAGGTTACTAATCGTCGAGAAGATTAGGGCCCACACACGGGTCAATTAGCTCCTATTCTTCTAAAATAAATTGGTCCAGAAACCGACGCAACAAATCGTCCTTATTTGTAGTCCGAGAGCTCAGAGGAAAAGGATAACAAGAAAATAAAATTACAAAAAAGAAAACAAAAAAGACAGAGGGCGTGCGGCGTAGACTACTCGAGACTATTTCTGTATAAATGACCTCATTGCGGCTGTCAGTGCCTGCTCGTACCAACTCACGTTGACAAATCGGGCCTAATATTGGAAACCCCCACTACTAATATATTACTCTATTGATTAAATTAGTTTCATTCCTCAGAGGAATAACATGACAACAATAATTTCACATACAAGATTAATTCCCCCCCCCACCGAACAACCGAGGCCCCCCAGGCAAATGAATGTGTACAGCAACGTGTAAAAGGCAATTTGTTCCGTGCCTTTAAACATCACTCATTTCGCTTCAATTATAAACGACGCTGTTTACATAATATAATGTAACAGATTCACCTTTAAAATTCCAATTTCGGAGGGTGTACAATAGAGGGGTCCGATATCATAGAACCCTTCAGTTATTGATGAATGCCCATTATATCTCATATTACAGATCTAAATGGCGAAATTGTAAAACTAAATTGTAATGAAAATTTTTTTTTTAGGATCGTTCATTAATGACTGAACCGGTTTCATTGATCGTTTTATAACAACATACTTTTTTTTTTATACTCCAACTTTATTTATTGATAGATATTATAATCTACCACACCGTTGTGGACAATAGGTAATAGTGATGAATGATCACATTCATACTAAAATAAAATAAAATAAGAATGAAAATTAAATAAATAAATGAAAGAAAAAAAAAATCTCTCTTAAAATAATACAAACAGAAGGATAAAGAAAATGAACATAATCAAACTATGTGCAAAAATAAATAAGTTAAATAAAATAACGAAAAAGATATAAGTATCTTTAGTCACATTTACACTACATTAACAATAAAAATCTGTTAAATGATGATTTAATAATAATATATAATCCATTTAATTTAATCATTAAATTCAACTTAAATTATTGGAAGGAGATAGTTGACTGTATAATGTAGATTGTAGAAAGATATAAATAAAGGTATTAAAATAGTAAAAGAAAACTATTTAGTGTTAATCAACGTTTCGACCCACTTTGAAGGGTTTCGTCAGGGTTGTCAGATTGAAACAAATATGGCCTGACCTGACAGCCCAAACAAAGCCCTGCAAAGTGGGGCGAAACGTTGGTTAACAATAAAAAGTTTTCTTTTACTATTTTAATACCTTTATTGACCGCCATCCAGGCCATCTTCATACAATAAACTATAAATAAAACAATTATTAAAAGTTCGTTTATTTATTTTATTTTTTCAACAGCCTATGCTGTACTATAAAATACGTTTGATATAATTTGAAAGCAATATAATAAAATAGTATAACATACTATTACTATTAAGCTTATACATATTTTCCTTGTTTATTTAATGGCTTTTATTTAAAATAAATGTATTCATTTAATGTTATAAACTAATTTTAATTTAATTTGGTAGGAGTGCAAACTTTGTTTAATTTAATTAGTAATAACATAACTTTCCTTTAATTATTATTTTATAAAACAGTCTGTACAGGAAATAAATTTATTATATCTAAAGATACTAACTACGTTTGATTTAATTTAATAATAGTATTAAATATTAATATTAATTTAAATTTCGATTAATTTATTGAATAATATCGTAAAAACCTTTCAAGTTTCAGAATTATTTATTTTATTTTTTGAAAAACCTATACTGAAAATAAAGACTGTTTAGAGTAATGATATAAATTAAGTTTAATTTAAATTAATAATGATATCAATTTCGTTTAATTAAATTAAAATTTCTTCAACTAACAATTCTGAAAGTAAATTCATTTAATTTAACGATAATTACTACGTTTGATTTAATTTAATAATAATATAAAATCTTTTTAAATTAATCAATAATAACATAAACACTATTAAATTAAAGTCACTCTATTATTATAAATATTTATTTTATAACCTACATTTACACTTAAATAAATTTAGTTTAACATAATTATAATATAAACTCCAATTATTTTAATTAGTAATAATATAAAATCCCTCTGATTAAAGTTTCTGTATTATTTATTTTATTTTTATAAAAACATTCACCCTAAATAAACTCCATTAAGTTAAGTGTTGTAAAACTATTTTATAATTTAATTTAATAATGATATAAACTCGGTCTAATTTTATTAATGATTACAAAAATCCCTTTAATTTTACTTTCTCTGTTTTTATAATTTTTTTAATAGTCAATATTAACAATAAGCTATATTTATTTTAATTTATCAGTAATATAAACTACGTTTGATCTAATCTAATAATAATAATAATATAAACTCTAATTAATTTTATTACTAATAACATAAAATCTCCTTGAATACATATTTTAATTGATCATAAAATGTAATTTTCAACTTTTTTAAAAATATATATTTGATTTTTTAGTAGTAGTACTAATAATAACTCTAATTAATTTAATTCAGTAACGATATAAACTACGCATGAATTAATGTAATGTGGTTTAATTTTTAATTAAATTAAAATTTAAAATCTGTTTAATTTTTGCTTCGTTGTAACCAAAGGTATGAAGAAATGCTTGATTATATGAAGAAATTCATATTCGAAAATTGTCAATTTACAATTTACTTTTTGGACAAGAAGGAAAACATTTGGTTCGGTTTCCGCTGTTAAATTTCTGTTTAGGCATAATCGATCTGATTTTAAGAAAATTTTCAGTGGTACATTGAAGTATTTTCTTTCCGAACATATTTTAAAATCTGCTCCCCTGATTTGGCCTAAAAAGTTGGGAATCAATTGATAATTTGCCAATTATTAATTTTTTCAGATTAATTGAACCATCGACCAATTTCGCTTACATATGCGCCAACCTCCTGGACCCAACTATCTTTCGAAAACGGCAAGTCTGATTCAACAGGGAG
Source organism: Halyomorpha halys (assembly GCF_000696795.3). Classification (NCBI taxonomy): domain Eukaryota; kingdom Metazoa; phylum Arthropoda; class Insecta; order Hemiptera; family Pentatomidae; genus Halyomorpha; species Halyomorpha halys. Next base: position 334,980 of record NW_027111296.1, on the reverse strand, counting down.
TTAGAGCGAAGTTGGAAATTAGTAAAACTATGGAGTCAGCCTTCAAATACAAAATAAGACTCCCATGAGAGTTTTCAGTAAAGAATCTTTACTTAATGTTTAAAATTTTTTAAACATTAAAATACTAAGATGGAAGAAACTTTCATTCAGTTAAATATAGCTACTCTATTCTTTTTTTATTAAATAATGTTTGTCAATGAGTTTAGTTTTTTTAATTGCTAACAAATAATTTATATCTGACCACATACTCTACTATCACCATACCCAGGCGATTTATGAGGAAAATAATTTATAGGAATCATCATGGATGAAAGTAAAAGTTAGAGCAAATTTTTTTTACAACTCCAAGTTTTCACTAGATTCATGTTATGTAATGTCTATTGATTTTAGTGCAAACGAGTCTTTCATGTACGAATAAAATACTATTTTCTTTAACCATAATTATTTTTTTTTTTTTATTAATTGAACAAACATTTTGTAAAAGTATTATTTTTTTTTTATTGTTTCATAAACAACTTCTAAGTTACTTAAATTTTTAATTTAAACTGGTATACTTTAAATATACTCGAGTAAAGTTAGTCGACTCTAAATAATATGTCAGAGGGCCAGTGAAATAATTATACCCGATGGATTAATATCTACTACATGAAAGTAATCCCTACTAATGCAGCAAGTCAAAGCGGCACTTCTATGTTTAAATGTGCTTTTTGACTAATATCATAACACGTCATTATATCAATTAGCCCACTCAAAGACATATTTTAGTAATATATTCTGACATATTGTATCAATGAAAGGAATTAGCTATTACGCTACTTTAGCGGTTGTTAAAATGCCCTCAAAGGCAGTTATATTCCAACAGTCTCATAATAATGCATTATGCATTAAAGGCTACGCATACTGTCAAAGGGCCATCAGAATATCATTAAAACTATATTCATAATAATTAGATATTTGAATGAGGGCAACAATTTTTTTTTATTATCCTTATTGATTAATATATTTAACTGAATTAAATATTATTAAAAAAAAATCTTTACTGCTACAATCGATGAAAGGTCAGAGGTTCAGTAAGTATTGTTACTGGACCAACAGTTGTGCAGGAGATGATTTGGTCGGAATTAAGCTCGACCACCAGATTTTTACTCAATGTAGGGTACCCACTTTATGAGGTGTGTGGACTCCGGAGGGCTCTCGAACCCACGGGGCTAGAATACGGTTCTAGAATTTAATAATTAGTCCTATATTTTAATAATTAGTAAAATTGAAAATAATTGTCAATCACAGCCGGATTCGAACCCAATCAATAAAATAAAAAAGAGACTACACGTGCAAAATATAATATACAATATGGGGCAGCGGTAGCTGCGTGGTAACTCACGTGGTGGGACCAGGACTCGATCTGAAAACCTGTGAGTTGGTAGACACTCACAGGTTTTCAGATCGAGTCCTGGTCCCACCCAGCCTTTTTTCAAGCACAAATAATGCAAAAATCACTCACAACCTTCTCCCGGGCATTTTTGATGCCTATTAGCCAATGCGTGGCACTCACAAAAAATAGGCGTGGGAGTGACGAACCCACCCTACGAAAAAAAACACGTCAAAAAAGCGAGGACTTAGACCTCCATGGACTGTTGGCCTTATAATAATAATTACAATAAGATGTATTACAGACCATTAATTAAAGAAGACGATAAAACAAACAAATATAAGAATATGATAAAAATAGGAATCTATGTATATATAAATAAATAATATATATAATTAAACACAAACATATATATAGTTAATTTTAATCGTGATAAATTGAATCGATGTTATTAAGTGGAGGTAAAAAAACTAGACAGACATATCCAACTATGTAAAACCGACCGGACCAGGCCCGCCCCACCAACACCTACGGGGAGCGACGGTCCTATATCGCTTTGGAAATGTTTGCTTGAAACGGGAGGAGGAGAATTTAAGATAGTTTAATCGAGCAATATTTAAAAAGCGCCTGAAATTGAAAAACTAGATAAGTAAGGCTAACACGGAGGGTTTCACACCCCTCCGTGTTAGCCTTACTTATCTGACTTTTCAAACAGAAAATTATAGCGAGTAGTTTTGTCGATGTTACAATCTTACAAGAGGAGATCATAACACAGAAAAAATGCAATCCTTCCCGACCGGACCCGCCCTACTAAGGCTCTCGGGGAGCGACGGTCCTATATCACTTTGGAAATATTTGCTTAAAATCGGAAGTGGAGACTTTAAAATAGTTTAAGCTAGCAATTTTTAAAAAAGCGCTTGTAATTGACAAAACCATGTTAAAAAAGCTCCTTGCAGCTGGTAGCAGAGTGGCTTACAACGGAGCTACTTACTCCTAATTAATTATATACGTGACTATATTTTCTAATTTTATTATATCATATTCAATTTTATCAGAGAGTCTTGTGATTTTTTTTTAATATTCAGCTTCTAATACAGGCGTACCCAACCTTTTATAACATGTAGAACATTCTAGTTCTCTCCCTCTCTTCCTATACTATCTACCTACCCACTTTCATAATAATTATTATTATATAGTATATTTTTAAAAACTTGTATATTTGCTTTTTAGAAAATAGAGTATACTTACTGAATGACAATCGTTAATAACTATTATTGATAGAAAGTAAATGTATGAAAGTTGTAAATAAGTACAACTTACTCGCTTATCTGTTATTACCTCTTTGGAAGGAGGATTACAATGGAGGAGATTAGCTGGAAGGAAAAGTGAAGTAAAAAAAGCTTAAGAATTAACTCCAGGGGCGTGGCATAGGAATACGAGGCCCCGGCAGCCTTCTATTTCACTTTAGATTGCAACGGTCTTTCCTATTTACGTCAAGGTAAACTTGAGCTCTCGGGCCGTGCCCAATCGCCTACTTTTTGGCTTCATTTTTTCTTTTGTTTGTTGCTTTAGAGTAGTGTATGATACCTCTCTGATTTCCATTAATTTGATGTTGTTTTAAGTCTTCTTAAATGCAAGGAGCACATATTGCAACTATTAAAAAAATAATTTTTTTTCTCAGTAACTATGGCATAAAAGTAAACTGGGGTGACTATGGTACAGTATTTTATTCCTGAACCTAATATATGTTTGTACTATAACAATACCGATTTTTCCTTTTATTTTGAACTATCAGGCTTCACTTTAACCACTGAAAAAATATATATTTAAATATAAGGCGAGATATACCTATCTGTTTTTGTACTAATGTACTAAAAAACATTTTTTTTTTTAAATACTTTTTTATTTATTGATAGATATTACAGTCTGCCACACAGTTGTGGGCAATAGGTAATAGTGATGAATGATCTCATACATACTAAAATAAAAAATAAAAAAAAACTCTTAAAATATATACAAACAGAAAATAGAATGAAGAAAAAAAAAAGAATGAACATAATCAAACTATATGTATGAAAAAAAAAAGTAAAATAACTTAATGATAAAATAATATAGTCTCTAGTCACATTTACACTCTAATATAGAATATATACACAATCAACCTGAGGATCCCTGAGCCCACTCTATTCCACACGTGTGAGGGGTAGAGCATAGCTCAAAAGACCCCAGCGCATCCCTCTCGCCGCATCACTGGTAGTGAGTCAGTGGAGGCTGAGCAAGTGCTCCAAAGCCGAAAACACTCAACTTGTTTGAATAAAAAAAAATTTTATTTTTCTATGTTGTTTAAAGCCCTCGAATCACAGAAATAGGATATCACTCTAAAACTACGACCCGTAGATATAACCACAAAATGTTAATACAAATCAATGATATATATTTTATGCTACCTAATAATGTGTATATTTTTAATTCGATAATGTATTAGTTTTTTTTTTAACCCCCTTCGGTTTATTTTATCAAAATATAAAATAGAGAAGTTCTTAAAGTGTAATTAGTATCAAGTAAATTGTATTGTTTAAAGGGGTATCACAGAATAATACATTAAATATCGTACATTTTATATTAATGCAATAAAAATATGCTTAAAAAAATATCGACATGAAAAATAAAATATAAATTAATAGCTTGACGAAATATTAAGTACAAATTTGAGATCGTGAATTGTTAACAAAATAATTAACCATTTATAAGAGAAATAAAGTAGCTGCTAGAGATTTAGCGAAATAAAGTGAGCTTAGGGGCAGCAGATGGCGCCTAGATTGCTGCTAATCGGGCTAAGTTCCTTTAACTGCCCAAAGCAAATATTAACAGGGCCTTTTTCGGAAACAGTAAATTATACGCCCTTTCCCCCACCACTACCATAGTACAGATGTCAATAATTTATTGAATCGTTTCCACAATTGGTGGCATTGTTATCGAAACTTATTTTAAAACTACGCTTAAATTAGTATTAATCCCTTTTTTTATTTATTTTTTCTCATGTACTTCACGCATAGTAATTATTAATATTTATTATTATTTTTTTTTTTTTTACTTTCCTGATCACCTAAGTGAGAAGAGTATTGTAATCGATTTTTTTTTAACCTTTATTCAAGAAGTATTTTATTTATTTTTTTTTTGTACATTATGAGTAAATGTGTCCATTTTATTTGATATGCTGCAATTCGTAATTTTTATTTTATACAAATATTTAGCCTTTAAATATAACAATATTTATTGATAATATTCTTTTATAATTTATTTAATACTGGGCAGCAGTTTTGGCAAGTTCATTTTTGAACCCCCATTGCCCCATCATGGTACCACCCTATTCTAAACATAGAAGGGGATCAAGTTTTCATAGCGTATGATAATAGAAATAAAAGTCGACCCTTAGGGCGGAATCATCTCAGAGGGCTGTCCGTAGCTCAGTTGGTTGAGGCGCAGGTCTTAGTAATCTGAGAAGCGCCAGGTTCGATGTGCCTGGAGCAATGACTTTTTTCAATAAGTGGCGGTCCCACGAAAATGAAAAACTTGGCCCCCACCATGGTTAAAATAGGCTGGTCACCTATAGCTAACCAGATGTTGATCACGTACTCCCTCCGTATGTCAGAATGACCAGGAAGCAGGTCATAAAAAAAAATATAGATATTCAAACTGACGGCACTGTAATCACTAGCCAGTCAAATTTTGTGTTTTAACTCGCTTGATACAATCGAAAATCCTTAATGCTCCTTATTTTTTCAAAAATAAAATCATATATAAAGACCTTATTCCATATGTAACCGATCTAGCCCGAACCAGTTATCACTCCTTCCATCATAAACTCCCTAACCACTCAAACCCCCTAGTTTCTAATCTTGCATACTCTTCCATTCCTGACAATCCTCCGAGACACCTGAAAAGAAGATGGCCACGAGACCTGTTAATGTAAAATCTCATTAGAGTGCTAGCAATTGCTAGTTTCTCTACACGCCTGTAACACTCCATTTTAACTAAGATCAAATTTATTGAAAGTATTATCTGGATTATCTCTCTAGGAAGTCTGGTGAGTCAATTCCTTTAAAATTTTTTGAGGTTAATGAAACTTCCACTTCCATTTTTGAATGAATTATTTATTCATGATATTGTACAACGTTTCGGGACCACTGTCCCATATTCATGCACTATAAAAACCTATAACAATAATAAAACTAACATAACACCAATCTTCATCCTTATATATTTTAATTTATACAATAATAATCACCTCTTGATTTCATATGGGAAATCATGTCAACCATTTGTGCATCTTTACTTCTCTCTGGCACAGCCATCATTCTACATTTCTTGCTACCTCTTTGGACCTTATCTCATGTCCAGTGTGCTGTTTGGTTACCTCCCTGTTTTTATATACGTCCTGTTTTGTATTTAATATTAACTTAGTGATTTTTTATTTTTTACACAAACCTGTTTGCTGTGTTGCACTATAGAATATGGGACAGTGGTCCCGAAACGTTGTACAATATCATGAATAAATAATAAATAATCCATTCAAAAATGGAAGTGATTAACCTCAAAAAATTTTAAAATGCAAGTATTATACAATATACATTTCAATAAAGATTTAAAAAAAAAAAATTGCTCGGCTACAGATGACCCTAAAGTATATAAATTTCTCATATTTTAAAGTACAAGTTTTCTACATTGAAGTGGGATGGAAACCTTTTGTAAACTATTAAAATAAACACAATAACCTAGTAAAAAATAGTAACTTATGACCTTAAAGATAACCCTCCGAAAAAAAATTACTATGGCGGCAATAGGGGTTCAAATATTAACTTGTCAAAATTGATGGCCAGTACTAAATAAATAAAAAAGAATATTATCAATAAATATTGTTTTATTTAAAGGCTAGATTGTAAAATAAAAATTCCAAATGGCAGCTCATAAAATTAAAAGGATATATTTATCCATAATTTATTTATTTATTTGTATTACTTTTTATATTCTTATCATTGTCTAATTTATATTCGTTCTCTTTGTTCTATTGTATATAATTTTCTTTTTACTTATATTTTTACATAATTTTAACCCTACCTTAATTTACCTTTTTGTTTATTATTGTCCTACTATGTCAAAATATTTTAAGTTGTTTTTATATTTATCTTTTTAGCCCCAATGAAGCTGTAAGAAGTATGGCGAAACTTCGACAAATTAATATTTGTTAGCTATTTTTTTTTCTTTTTCACCGTACTTCCTCATAATTTGTAATGATACTGCCAATCATTGATATATTTAATATAAACACATTTCATTCATTCAATAATTCAATACAGAGATGGGCCAAAATTTGCTATAGCTAAAGTTGCCATGGAAACGACCATTATTCATGAATGAACCATTGATAAATAAAGATCGTATCCATGACAATTGTAGCTATTAGTTTCATAGTTACCCAACTCTGATTCAATAATCATAGATTGGGTATGATGCAATATACCCTGTAGTCTAGATATGATATGCATAGCTTGCTTGATTAATTCGCACATTAAATACGGAAATAAATATGAAAGGAGTCATACCGACGAGACAATATTAACCCTTAATATTCAAAACTGTATAAATGGCTCAATGCTCTGTTTTGGAAGTTATTGAAACTTGTCCAATAATGGATAAGCCCTTGATAACATTTAACTAAATTATATACCACCTTTTGAAAAGTGATTATTTATTCAAGGGGCCGGGAGCGTGTGTATATATTTTGCTCCAGGAGTAACTTCAATTGCGGTCATAAATTATTCCAAGGATTTAATAACGCCCTTGTGTTGAGTTTCCTACGAATTTCCTATTCACAAAAGTACGCCTTTAATAAGGAATAAGTTGAGGAGGGGAAAGCCATGAATTGAGTAAATATTAAAAGTGTAATTGATATCGGAAAGTTGTTTCTTTTTCTTTTCTTTTTTCAATATAATGTACATTCCATTTTTTTTTTCTTTCTTTATGTCTCTTAAAATGAAAGGCTAACAGAAAACACTTGAGGTCCAAGGACGACTATTACAGATTTCTTTCTTTTTTTTTCATTTTTCTTTTTCTGTAGATCCTGAAATGAAGCATTGATTGAAAATTGGTAATAACTGAGAATACCACCGTCGTTGGGAACCATCAAGAGTAGGGCTTCTCTATTTAGAGTCGGGTAATGAAAAATCGCTGCGACTTCACTATTAGCTTTTACAATACTAATATTATATCTTCTTTCTTTTTCTTAACAATTATTTAATATAAAAAATAGCCACGAAAATAAGTTTAATAATAACAAAAATGATCGTTATTAATATGACAAAAGTGAAGAGTAGTCTGAAACACCTATTTCAAATTTTTTTTTTTTAAATTTATTTATTGATATTTACAACTGTATACACATATATACAACAAGTAAATTTGCTGTAGGTGACATAGTAACATGATAAAAACATGTGGAGAATCTACCCACTGATAGAACTCCAATAACATTTCTAGAGAAGAAGATCTCGAGGCCATCTTCTTTTCAGACGCCTAGGATGATTATTAGGTAATGAAGGAGAAGCCAGGTTAGAAACAAGTGGATTTGGGTGGTTGAGAAGTTTATTATGGAAGGAACGGTATCTGGTTCTGGCCAAATCGGCAACATATGGAATATTGAGGTCCTGATGGATGACTTGATTTGTGACACAGTAAGGAGCATTAAGGATTTCACGAAGGATTGGATTCTGGAGGAATTTGATGGTTTAGTGGAGCCCCAAAGCTCAACTCCGTAGGTCCAGATAATTTCAAATATAAAAATAAAAATTATTTATGAGACTACACACTTTTATAGATTGTGCATTTTGAAGAATATAATGATAATAAGTGAAACAGAGGATAAAAATAGGTAATTTAACACATTATGATACAAATTAATTGATTAGTGAATAACGAAGGTAGAATAGCCTGCAAGATTTTGATAACAATATTAGCTGTGATATTATAAATAAGGTAGTGTGATTTTTAAAAATTTATTATTATTATTGGCGTGACAGACCATAGGGTTTTCAAGGCCTCGCGCGATCTACTTCCTACGTAGATCGCGCGTATCATGACGTTGTTTTCATAGGGTGGGTTTGTGAGTGCCACCCATTGGCTAACGGGCCTCACAAATGCCCGGGGGGAGGTTGTGAGTGGGTATTTTATAATTATATGCTTGAAAAAATCCCGCATAGGGCCGGGGACTCGATCTCCTAACCTTTGGGTTAGCATACAGGCGCGTTACCATGCAGCTACAGTCATCCCCTGTTTTTTAAAAGTAATTTATCATAATTATAATTTAATTGAAATTGTTAATCAATAGATCATCGAGAATGGCCAGAATGGCCGAAACGTAGGAGTTACGAGAAAATAAAAATTGTGAAACTTTATAAATATTTGTTATTATAATTGATAAACAAAACTTTTTCAAACAAGAAGTTGATTTACGAATAGAATCATAACATCAAAGGTACTAATATGAAAAGAGTTTGTTTTCTTTATTTAGTACCTGGTGGGCCTTGGTGGTTAATGTAAGAGGTACATTTCTTTTTTTAACAATTGATTATGTCGGGGGTATAGTCTCATACAAAAGACACCCCTAACTATATACAATGTAAAAAAAAATATAAAATAAATAGATTAACATTATAATTCATAATAAAAGATAAAACTAAAGTTAATAACAAACAGAATGATATTTATGGATTTAACAAAATAAATAATTGACTTCTAATGGAAAAAATATAGCTGATAAATATAGAACTTAGGATGTGCTGTAGCAGCCAGGGCTTCAGTCTTCGGTTTATGGTTGGGTTTCCCAGGTTGTAGATCACTGCTCCTTTAACTGTAGGTAACTGGGAGTGGAAATTCATGAATCTTTTTTTTTATGTAATCTTCTATTGTCTCCAGTTGTAATTCCCGATGCAATTGGCTGTTTCTTACAAACTAGGAGCATTCACTACAATTCCTACGACTTTATTTTGAAAATATTGTAATTTTTTCTTTTTCGTAAAGGATGCCGCTTCACAGAGAGTTCTTAAATAAACAATTACAAAGCAAAGCATAATTTTTGGCAGTTCATCTATTTCAGTCAAATAATTGGTTTCGACAGAGCACACATCTGTTTTAAAAGGTTTGTAGATGTTTAAAAAAAACAAAACAAAACCATATCAATAAATTGTAAAAAGTCCAGGTAACGATCAACAAATGTACAATATAGTAAAAAAAACTATTTTATGGTAACCAACATATTGCCCAACTTTGCAGGGCTTCGTCAGGGCTAAATGAAAACAAGATACAAGCATTGTATGATGTGACAAGAAAATTAGAAAAAAAGAACTTTTATTTGCGTGTATAACTTTTATCACAGAAGACTGTACTATTATTAATTAATTATAATCATAAAATTCTTTCTTGAGACTGGCAATTTTTT
>NW_027111296.1:284772-323547 GCF_000696795.3 Halyomorpha halys | reverse complement strand
ACTGAAAGATTAGTAGTTAGTTAATTTATTTTGAGAAGTCTATATCTCAGGAACTATGTGACGTACAGATGTCTATTAGCACTCAAATTAAAGCTAGTTGAATGGACAATAACTACTTTAGAGCTCATTAAACTAGCTTTAATTTGAGTGCTAATATACATCTGTACGTCAAATGATTTTTGATAATAAGTTTTTCAAAATAAGTTCACTAACTACTGATCTTATAGTACGTCCTATACATCATTTTTATGAAATGTTGCTTTTTAAAAAACTATATCTCGAAAACTATTTAACGTAAATAACTCTATGAGGGCTCATATTTTAGAAAATTTACTCTTTAAATGACGTTATCTTAGGTTTTCTTGTGTTGTTACAACCTTTTAAGATATACAGCTCCGAATGAAAAATTGGTTTTTTTTATCGCTTTGAAGCAGCCGCCATTTTTTATTCCCCGTACCTATACTTGGCAGACTATTGTACTATTATTGACGGCTACCCGGACTATCTTCCTAGTAGCTACATTATTTCTAACAAAAAAATAAAGAAAATAGTAAACAGTTGGACAGGACGATCATCATGTGATTGTACTTGGAGCTCAATTGGTTTCAAAACATTCACGTTTATAAATTAATCTTTATATACTTTCATAGTAGATACACGCTAGTAGGGTAAATATTGCTGTGCTTCAAAAAATCTTGAATTAGATGGCCAAGCACTTGGAACTTGAATGGAAACTGCTCCACGTATTGTGCAAATTGTGAATTGGATTCATTACCCAATTTAGCAAAGACTAGTTTCTTAATGAAGTTCTTTAGTTCATTCATATAATAGCCGACACTTACACTCGTCGAACGCTTTAAATTGACTGAATCAAGTAAGTTTTAGACTATTTAGATGTTTTTTTAAAAAACAAAATGGTAAGAAAGTGCAGTCGGTAAAATACATCTTTGACCGTGAAAATTCGTGAAACAAAATGAACACGACTATGACGGCACTGGATACTTACTTATTCGATATAATATTTTAACCTGATAGGTTTAAAATCGATTAACTTCGTTTTTAAGTAATCTTATCTTGAAGTTATTCTGTAAAGTTTGCCCGAGAAGGACCTTCAAAAAAATCTGATGGTTTGGAAGATTGAATATGTATTGTTCCAAGACGTGTCAACAGTTTAAAAATTTTTCTGTACAAAAGAAAAATTTTTTTTATAAATATTAGGTGGTAAATACTATTGTTTTAATATATATATATATATATTTTTTTTTTTTAAAACTGAAAAACAAAAGAAATATAAATTATATTGGGTCATTTTATACAAAATGTACGTTTTTATTTGTTCAGAAATTAAAATTGGGATTAGTGAACTTTTGTTGTTTTTTTTATAATATTCACTATTATTCTAATTAATTTCACATTGTTTAGTATGCCATCAAATATGACAATGGAAACTCTGGATTTTCGAGTGATTTTTTGTATGTATACACTCCGTAGCCCAAGCTACAAGAAATATCACTACATCGAGAAAGGGTGTTGTAAGGAACGAACTAATCGCCGGTGGTTTAAAACATTTTCAGCTGGTGACACTGATTCGGAAAACCAACCCAGAGGAAGATCTCGACCAACAATTGACGAAGAACTTAGGCTTACCGTGGAAGAGCACCCTTACCAAACAATCAAAGGACTTATGAGTACAATTGTATTGACAGTTTCTAGACACTTAAAGAACATTGGTAAAGTTAAAAAAAATTAATTTTATAAAGATGTTTTACGAAACAAGCTTTCCTGTGAAAACTGACATTTGAAATAAAACGACCCAATACAATAAAATTTAAATATACCTTTTTTTAATACAAAATAATATTTATCTTAAGGAATAATCCATACAAATAAATCACTCAAACTAATCATAATGATTTTCTCATTTAATTAAATATAAAATAATAGGGATAGACGGCTTTGATAAAGATAAATACAGAATTTATATTTGTAAAACTTCATTTTAAGGAAATAGTTTAAATTTTTACCTAGAATACTTTAAAATAAACACGTTTTTATTAAATTTGTATTGTATAAAACTAATTAGAATCCTAATGAAATAAATTAATTTACATAGCCCACTTTATTAAAACTTGGACTTAATTTGTTTAACTTAATTAAAATCAAATCATTTGTTATTCTCTCTCTTCCCCCACCCCCTCCCAAATCAAATTTACTAATTTTAGTATTCAATCATGGTTAATGAATATTTTATTTAAACTAAATAAATAAAGAGCGCACTGCGAGGAGACAATATAATTAAGTAATAATATTTAAATTGATTTCGAATTCAGTTGATTCAGGGCGGAAAAGCACAATTGTCTTAATTACCTTCATTGTTTTCTCCTGAATCGATTCGTTATGAAAACTTGATAATTATAATTTTTCCTCCGAGTTTCTTAGTAAAATTACATTTTTTAAAAATATTTCTTTTAAATTCTATGAAGCTAAATTAAAAAAAATATCTTTATTATATTAAATTAATGTTATTACGCCGTTATAGCAACTAATAGTGACACTGTAGTGACAGTGTTGCCGATGCTGGATTTTTTACCTGATTTTCACGAGTTTTTTCATATTAGCGGGATTTAGAGATTTCATAAAAAAATATAAACTTGCATTATGTTACATGTAAAGCGCTATGTCACACTTGTCCTTCAACCAAGTCTTTTAGTTAATCCCTTACTATAAATTAATGATTTATTAATACTGTAATTAAGGACTCTTTTTCTATTATTAAAAAGTCATATTATTTTTCCTTAAATTTTAAATTTTAGAACAAAGGCACTCATGACATTTGTTTTTGAGGCTTGGGATGAATTTAATTTTTGGGCCGGCTATTATCTAAGAACTATTCATATCTTGAATAGGACATGTATTACAATATTATAGATAATCGTAATATGTAAAATTTAGGAAGGTTTTCTTTAATAATTTGTTTTATTATAACATAAAAGCTGTACACCACCGAACATTTTAAGTGATCATTTGAATGGTAGCTATTTGATGATGGTAGATCTTTGTTGGATCAATAATCTTTATGAGGCAGAAATATTTTTTGTATTACAGTTTTATGGAAACCGTAATTCGGTTTGTTTAAATGTTGCAATGGTAATTATTTAATTTATTTAACTAAATACATTAATTGATATAAAACTTTTAATTGTGTTCAATTAATCTATAGACATTCCCAAATCTAGCGTTAGGGAAGCATTGCGGGGTCTGCTAGTCGAATACAATAATAAGATATTATACTTTTAAGAATTATTTGACTGTAAAATATATGAAAAAATGTAATATTACACAGTGAAAAAAGTAATAACAACAATAATAGTCCGTTATATTTTTACATACATCAACAATATATGAATTTCTCTGCCAAGATGTTCAAGGTACAGTACATTTAACAAAAATATTAATTTGTTTCATCATCAAACCGACACCTTTTATAATTTTTTTTTAAAATTTTTGTGCATGTTCCTGTGTAACGATAAAGATGACACTTTAGTTACGTTCTTTATTTGTCAATACAACAATATTTACATTTGACATGTATAACAAAACATTCATAATTATTATTAACATAAACGTTCAGTTTTCTTAGATAACAACACACACGTTCTTCATAATTAATTGTAATTGATCATATGGCGAGAGGTTTCAAATGGGTTTACCACTAAAACCAATGTAAAATAATGAAACTTTAAATGAATTATAATTAAAAATAGATTTAAAAGAAATAAAAATGTTGATAATAATTTCGACAGTGGCAAACCCATTTCAAACACTCTCTTTGCAAACGTCAGCTATTGCCGCTGAAGACGTTAATCTTGCCATCACAAAATCATACATTTCCTTTGAGGTAAAAAAAAAGAAAAGAAAAATGAAAACAATTTGGTTCTTAACCAATATCATTTCTCATCTAGAACGTTTCAAGAAGGTGTGAATTCAATAGTGAGTTTCAGTTAAGTAAATTTAAATACGGGAGCTCGGTGGCGTTGTGGTAAGGAACAAGGTTACTAACTCCAAGCAACCGGGTTTTTATCCGCCTGGGCAGATAATTATATTATGTTACACTATAGTTGTGAGTCAATCGGGTTTTAGAAGCCCTCCTGAAGTCCAGAAGCCTCATAAAATGATGAGTACTCTTGAATGGGATCAAATCTGGCGGTAAAAGTTCACCTCCTTGCTTAACCATCGTACTAATGAAACATAAAAATTGTATAGCTTCCACAACGCCCTAATAGTCTAAATTGTATTATTTACGTTTTACTTATCTCTATCATTTTTATGTGTTATTATGTCACGGACCGATAGATGTTGTCATATTGTCGGAACATATTGGATGTAATTTTTAAATGAATAAAATAAAAAATAAAACAGTGCTTTCTTATATAGTACTGAACGTAACCCTTCGTGAGCCTTAATAATAGAACGTATCGAGGATACAATGCCTCTTGTCTCTTTAGCTTTTTATCATTTTTTTTTTAAACAGCACAACTTTAATTTTATACAATTAATTAGTTTTATTTCTGATTATTAAATAAAGACAATAAATAAGATAGTATTTTAAAATTATTTTTTACTTATTTACTTATTGGCTATGGCATAATCAAAATTATTAATGTTTACAACATAAATAATTCTGATAAATATAATATAATAAATTATAAAAGCTGAAGAGGAACACAAAGATGTATAGAACGTTCTAGAACTTGTCCCTAACAGTAGAATTACAAAAAAATATATTATTTAATTATTAATACCAAAATACATCCAAATAAATTCAATCTTCCTTATTAGAACATATTACATGTCCAAAGTTTCAGCCAATCTGGTCATCATCAATGACTTTTTTACAATTTATTTTAGTATTAATCTACCTGTTACCATTTATTTTGGTATTATATCAACTTAATTTTAGTATTACAGTCTCATATTGACTTATAAATCTTTGTAAGCTATTAGTCCAGGTTAATTTAACTCAGTTAAAATAAACCTGTATTTGTCATTATAACATCTATTCTTCGAAATTTTTATATTTTACTATCATTGCCTTATCCTTAAAATATACAAGCATGCTATATTTATTATATAAATTATAGGAATGTAGCATCTCCTCGTATAACAGGATACAGAGGCTTAGATGGCTTGGCCATGTGATGAGGATGAGCGAGGAAAGAGTGGCTCATATAGTGCACATTAACGTTCCGGATTGTGTGAGTCGACGTGGTAGGCCGAAGGGCCGATGGAGGGATACTGTGAGGGAGCAGGATCTGCGACAACTGAGGATCCATGTTACCCTTACAGAAGATAGAGAGAGATGGTTAGCGGTTGTTGAGCTGGCCAAGGGCAGCTTCATGCGCCTATTGTGAATAAAAGAAGAAGAAAAACGTATTACGACAATATTTTATGTTATTAAATATTATTGTGATAAGTCAATGGTAGTAAAATTTAAAAATTTTGAAGAATAGAATTTATAAATAAAGATTATAGTGACAAGTACAGGTTTATTTTGATTATGTAAATTGACAGGCATAATAGCCTAAGATTGTCCTTAATGATGGCCAGAATGGCCGAAACGTAGGACAAGTAATATGTTAATAAAGAAGGTTAAGGTTATTATTAATAAAACTACCAGTCTCGAACAAGGAAATACAAAGTAATATTCGATAGTCTCACACTTTTTTATTATCTTGTAACTCCCACGTTTCAGCCATTCCGGGCATTCTCAATTATCTGTCAAATAACGACTTTAATTACATTCCAATCATTATAAATTAATTTTGAAAAAATAAATTTCCTTATTCACAGTATCACAGTTAACATTGGTTATCCCACTATTGCAGGATGTTATGCCTTTCTCAAACTTTATCATTAGTCAATAACCTATAAAACATTCTTAAATTAGGGAACAAAATGTGTTTAATAACCTATTATTATCACAGTTTCATTTATTATAATTATTTAGTTTATAATATCTATTTAACTTTATCCCTATATCAACAGTATAGTACCTACCTCAACATCTCATTTTGCCATATCCTCATTATATTTTTAAGTTTATTTTTTATTTATATTAGTATTTAAAAAAAAATCTATCAAATTTAACTATATATTATTTATCATAACAAAAAAACGTTATTGAAATAAGATAGTTGACTGTGTGCAGTAGACTGTAAGAGAGTAAAAGAGAACTATTTATTGTAAAGCAACGTTTTGCGCGACTTTGCAGGCCTTCGTCAGGGCTGTAATAAAGTTCTGCGACCAACCATTGGTTCACAACCAACCGACGTTGGTTTACAATAAATTGTTTTCATTACAATTTTGGAACCTATATTGACCGCCACCCGGACATTTCTCCTACAAAAACATTATGGTCACGAATGAATTCTGCTTAAACTTTCTGCATAATGCTTATTCATAAATAATTGTATCTGATTTGAAATTTCTGCTATATGAATAGCTTCCATCATTTTTCTTTTGAAATTATTATTTTCTTTAAACTAAACTATTGTTTTTTAAAAATAAAAAATTATGTTTATTTATTGGTACATTTTGCACCAATGCTGTTTTATTTTGCTTTTTATCCTTTTTTTTTTTAAATCATTATTATAGTTAATATATTCATTAGAATATACCCCCTAAAGGTACTCCAGATTAGGGGTTCTTTTCAACTTTTTTTTATTAAATTTGATTTGTTTGAAGTTTTATTAGAGTTGTATACAAGAGCCCAAGAGGAGAAAAAAGGCAGATATCTCACTGAAATTTTTGATTACTTTAATGAAAACTATATATAATTAATAGTTAAAATTTATGAGTCTGCCAAGTATAGGTAGGGGGAATAAAAAATGGTGGCTATTTCAAAGCGATAGAAAAAAGTAATTTTTCATTCGGAGCTCTATATCTTAAAAAGTAGGAACAACACAAGAAACCCTAAGAGAACGTCATTTAAAGAAGAGTAAATTTGATAAAATATGAGCCCTAATTGAGTTATTTACGTTAAATAGTTCTCGAGATATGGCTTTTTAAAAAGAAACATTTCATAAAAATGTTGTATGGGACGTACTGATCGGTAGTTAGTAAATTTATTTTGAAAAATCTACATCTCAAAAACCTTTTGACGCACAGATGTCTATTAGTACTCAAATTAAAGATAGGTTAATGAGCTATAAAGTAGTTAATGATGTTTATCTTCGTAAGAGTAATAGTTTACATGAAAGTTGCTAAAATAAATTGATTTATAGTAGTTCGGACAAATTTTCATTTGCCAAATTCATATTCATATGTGAATATCATAAAAACTACTACCCCTACGAAGATAAGTGTCATAAACTACTTTATTGTAAGTTAAATTTGCTTTATTTTGAGTGTTGACGGACATATGTGCGTCTTATGGTTCTAGAGACATATTTTTTCAAAAATACAACATTTTATACGAACAACTAGAAATTAACATTTTGTGAGTTTAGTTTGTCAAATATCAAAAAAACTACCACTTCTACGATGATAAACATAATTATCTATTTTGTAGTACGTTTAACTAGCTTTAATTTGAGTGCTGGCAGACATTTGTACGTCCAATGGTTTCTAAAATAAAGTTTTTCATAACTCAAACTTATTGTGCGAACAACTATAAATCAATTTATTTTAGCAAATATGATGAAAACTACTATTCCTACGAAGGTAAAGGTCATGAACTTCTGTATAGTCCATTCAACTAGCTTTAATTTGAGTGCTAATAGACATCTATACGTCACATTGTTCCTGAGATATAGATTTCTCAAAATAAATTTATTACTAATCTTTTAGTAGATTTTAAGAAATTTTGCTTTTTAAAAAGCTATATCTCGAGAATTATTGGACGTAAATAGCTTTTATAGGGCTAATATTTCAGCAAATTTACTCTCCTTTAAATAATGTTCTCTTAGATTTTCTAGTGTTGTTGGTAGTTTTTAAGATATTTTAAGATATTAAGAGCTCCGAATGAAAAATTAGTGTTTTATCAGATTTTGAAACAGCGGCCATTATTTATTCCCCCTATCTATACTTGGCAGACTCATTAATTTTGACTAGTGATTATACATAGTTTTTATTGAAGTAATCGAAAATTGGGGTTAGAAAACTGCCTGTTTTTCTTGGTACTATCTCCAGCAGATGGGCTAAGTGAAGTGGTTACCTTCCAGGTGATGGTCGAGGTGGCAACAGGGCGGAGATAGAGCAGTCGATTATGACATCGCTACCGGTCCCCCTTGCCCCCCTTCATATCGAGGTGAAAACATAAGAACACGCCCCCATCTTGATCCTTATCTCATCTTATCGCCGAATCACCATCTTTTTGTTCTCACACAATTAAACTGTTATTTCTCGGATTTATGGGAATGAAGGTTCCTATCTCGAATCATTTACATACGGCTTCCGTTCCATTTCTATTGATTAGGGGTCTTTAGCGAGAGGAAGGATATCTAGGCAGCCACTGTAAGAGAGAAAAAAAAGTAGATTTTTTTTCCTCCTTCTCCCTTTCTCGTTTCGGTTACCCGGTGGCACTCGGCAGCGCCTTATCAAGATCTTGAAGAGGGCAGTTGAGTTATAGTTTACTCAGAGGACGGGACTATGATTACTGGACACAGGCAGCCCCTATCTTGGGGGTCATCAAAATATGTAAAACTGTTGATGTTCGAGCCGCGCTGATGACTACTCTTTTTTGCCCCTGGTTGTCTCTGATGCAAATTAAGCACTGGCCGGTCCCATCTCGATCGTCATTCGTACCGTGTCTGTCAGTCCATTTACTTCGTTACTGGCCAACGTTTGCTTTCGGATATTTCACAACTTTTTATAACTTTTTTTTTATATAGGGGCTTTGATGTCTCTCTCTCTTTCCACTTTTTGAAATGCAATTTTTTTTTCTATATTTGTTTGGATTTTTATCGAGTAAAACAACATTTTTTTATTATCTCAGATCCGACCCATCCAATATTCAACTCAGCTGAAACTTCGTTTAGCCGGAAAGGATAATTTGACCTCGTCTGTATTCATTACCTTTGTGTTGAATATTTTCAGAATTAAACATTTTTTCGTCATCCTAACTCTTTTTTTTTATTATGAAAGCGTTGGTGACCACTATACAATTATATTTATCATACTAAAATGAATTTATTTAAAAGAACTAATGTTAGAGCGAGTAGCCTTGTGGTAAGGCATTGTGCTACTAATTTCAAGAACCCTGGTTCAAATCCGGCTATGACAGATAATAATTTATTTTGCCATTGTAGCCGTGAGTTAACCGTGTGGGTTCGGGAGACCTTGGGTCCACATAGCCTCATAAAGTGGATAGTCTTAATTGGAGGAAAATCTGGCGGTCGAGCGTGATTCTGACCAAATCATTTCTTTGCACAGCCATTGGTCTAGTAATAGTACTGCCCCCTCCCCGGTTGTAGCAATACAGGTTTTATTTACTGTTTTCAGAGCTTATAAAAATATTTATTATTGTATAAAGCGGGCTAGGCCAGTAAGAATGATCCTAGATTCCTAACTCATGTTCCTTAGTTCGAGTACAGCTGTGACAGTCATTCATTTATCTTGTTATATCTGCCTTACATTGACTCTTTTTAAGAAGCCATATTGACAGCTGTAAACTTAAGTAATGCAATCAATTATAAAACAGATATATGAAATTTTAATGTGATATATGCCGTCTCTTAAATATATTGAACTAATAAGAAATTACACCTCCATTTTGCAGACATAAATAGTTAATTAGAAAATCCAATAAACTACATTACTACAAAAAACAGTAGGAGACTCATTGTGAACTAAGTTGGTACAAGGTGAAATATGATTGGAATAGGAAAAAGGAAAAATTAAAAAACACTTGCTCTGGATTCTGATGATAAGGTAACTTAAAAGTTAATTTAAATTTAATCAAAGAAATGATAATGCGCATATAAAAGTTAAAAGATTTGATTTTATATATTTTTAACAATAATATATTTTAAAAAATCAGTTTTATAAAATATTTAATTATGTATAGTAGATATAAAAGCCCTAAAAAATATGAATAAAAAAAAACAGCTGGGAATTAGAAAAAAATCAAATAAAAAATAGTTTTTATTTTTATTTTTCAAGAGTTTTATATATGATATTTATTAATATTGTGATTAGGATAAAAATGATTATTTTTTTTAAAATTGGGTTACAAGAAAGGCCGAAACGTTATAGAAGTGTGGAGTGTATACCAGTACAGAATAAAATTACGAAGATTTTATTATTTTATAGTTTTATATTAAAAAATGTGGGTTTTTTCTTGATGTTTTAGATTAATATTTCATGCTAAAAAAATTGTTTACCAAAATAAAACATAATAATGTTGTTTATGATAAATTAAATCAGTTCAAAACGTGTTCCTATTGTATTTTTTTCTATTTCGACATTTTTGGCAGAATTTTAAGGATTTTTGCACATTCATTTCTCAGTAACCTGCTAATAATTTCTAAGAGTGTATTTTAGCTAGCATCTATAGAAGATACCATCATCATCTCTGTAACACGACGAGGCTATTTGGTCGGTGGTTATATAAGTACGAAATATCTAACAAAGAGTTCACTGACTGACAGTTTTTCCTAAACAATTTTTATTTCGCTTAAATGGTACATTAGCAATAATAGCGAAAAAATGTGTTGTAAGATAAATGAAAAAAAAATTAAATAAAAAATATGTTCGCAGCTATAATTTAACACTGTTTGTGCCTAAGTCATATATTTTTTGATAAATAATAAAAGAGAATGCTCAAAGTGGTTTATTCTGTACATATTTTATTTTATATTAGTAAATATTATATAAACTTATAAAAGTTGACTTTCTAAGTCAGAAAACTTCAAGGAGAAATGTGTTAATCAAGAATACACTTTTTTTAAATCATTTATTTTATCGATAGGTACTTCTAACATCCGTCGCTTTAATACCCTCCCTACCTTTAAATCCCGCCTGTTCAATCAATTCTTATCCATTCAGACCCTATAAAATTGTAAATATGTATGTTGACTATTATATCATTCTTAATTATTTTTACATCGTTTTCTTTTCTCTTTTTTATTTATTCATTTCTTTTTTTTATTTTTTTATTGTTCAACTGATAAAAGGGAGAAAGTAACCTATAATTATTTTTTATAATGATAGTTTATATTTCTTTGTATTTTTTGTTTAAGTATCTCTTTGGCTCCTCAGCTCTCATCTATGGGTTTCCCTGTATTATTCTAAAGGGGCTCGTCCAACAAATAAATAAAATATTATTATTATTACCCGGCTCTTCTCGCTATTGCGGTTTGAACATCTGAGGTGAGGAACCTAGAAGTCCAACCACCTTCATATTTTATTTATTTATTATTATTTTTTTTCATATATTTAAAAATTTTCGCCCTATACGTGCAGTGTCTTAGAGAACTGACTGTTGAGCCTCTATCAGCACATCCATAGGCACCCCTAGACCATTCCTGCCTGCCACTGTTGATTTTGGTATGAGACCATTCGTTGATATTATGAATGGAGTAGTGGTAACACCTTCCAATTTATATATTTCTTTCAATTCTATCGCCAATTCCTGGTTTTTTCTCCCACAGTGGAGCTTACATTATTATCGTTGGGGATCCCAACATCAATAAGTTCCGCTTTCTTTTTTCTTATGTCTATAAGGAGGATGTCTGGCTTATTATGGCGTACTGTATGGTCTGTAATAATTGATTCATCCGAATATAGCCTGAGAGAACCTTTTTGGAGGAGTTTATTTGGGTGGTACTTGTAATAAGGGCTCTTATCATCAATTAGGTTGTACTTCACAGCCAGAGCCTGATGCAAGATTTTGGCCACATTGTTGTGCCTCTGCAGATATTCAGTACCATCCAGCACTCCACATTCTCCAGTGATATGTTGGATTGATTCGAGCGTTACTGAGCATAATCGACACTTATCTGGTGTTGTTGCGTCTTTTAACACATGCTTCCAATATGATCTCGTGGCAATCATGAATAGCAACCACAAATCCCTCTGTCTCGGAGAATAGTTTTCCAGCTTTTAACCATTCAACTGTTCTCTCTTTGTCTATGGAGGCTTCGTTCAGTTGGCTATAGAATCTCCCATGCAGAGACTTGCTTTTCCATTCTGCTAGTCGTTCATTTTGTGCTACGATTGTTGATTCAACACCTTTGCTCAGATTAAGTGCAGTTCAACCAGAGTCCATCCTTGTGATGGCGAGATAAACCCCTTCTGTTTTTGAGAGAAAGTATTGCCGTAGGGTCCCTTCCTGTTTGCGGTAAGCTTCTTCAATATTTAGTAATCGACGTCTTCCTCCTTTTCTAGGTAAATACAGACGAGCTTTAGATGATATTGGGTGGTGGGTCCGTTCTTGTGTTAGAGTTGTTCGTACAAGGCGATCCATCTCCTGTAGCTCTGTATTTGATCAATGCACTATGCCGAAGCTATAACTAAGAGCTGGTATAGCCCAGGTGTTGATGGCCTTGATTTTTTGGTTCCCAGTTAGTTGGGTTTTGAGCAATTTTCGTAGCTTAATTTTGAGCATTGTTAAAAATTCTTGTAGCATATCTTTTCGAGATATTTTAAGATGCTGTTGCATGCCCAAATATTTATATAATTTATTTGCTTCATGTTCCTTTATGAGTAATAAATATATTTTTGTCACATTATACAGTCCACCAAATAAATATCAGAACCAGTTCCATAATCATCAATTACTGCATACTCTTGCTATACCCTAGACTGCAGTTATTGAACAGATATCAATAATAAGCACAAGGTTAATAAATATAAAGATAACAAATATGAAAAGTAATAATTATAAAATTATATAATATATAACTTAAATTATATAAATTATAAGATATATAAAAACAAGGTATGAATAAAATGTGCAATATATGCATGTCCTGTTACCATAGATGTGATGGTGGATGATTCCCTGGGAGTCCAGGATAGTACCTTCAGCTATTTTCGCTTTGATATACTCGTATAACGATTTAATATTTTTTTAAACAGCCAATTGCATCAAGAATTTCAAATAGAGATAATATAGGATTACATAAAAAAAAGGTTCAAGAAGTTCCACTCCCAGTTACCCACTGTTAAAGGAGCAGTGACCTACAACTTGGAAAACCTAACCACAACCCGAAGACTGTAGCCCAGACTGCTGTATGTTCTATGTTTATCAGTTCTGTTATTGTCACTCTAAAATTTTATTTTATCTTAACATCTTTTTTTTCCCTTTTTCTTAAATTCACATTATTTTTTTCTTCATTAAATTATTTATTTTGTTAAATCCATAAATGACATTGTTGTTTTTGTTATTAACTTTACTCGTACTTTTTATTAGGAATTATTATTTTAATCTGTTTATTTTATCTTTTTTTTTTTAGTTTATAACATTGTATATAGTTAGGAATCTCTTTTGTATGAGACTATACTTCCCCCCATAATCAATTAAAAAAAAAAATGTACTTCTTATATTAACTATGTAAGACCCACCAGGGCCCTGTTTCATAATGAAAGCTAATAGTACAAGTGTAGAAACTAGTGTGGTAACAATACTAATACTTATTTTATTCATGATAGGGATGACTATTAGTAATATTACAGAAATTAAAATATTCTAAAGTACAAGTTGCTATTGTACAAGTCAGTGTAATTGTATTAAGGTAAATCTACAAGACTAATAGTATTAGTTTGTACTTTATTATGAAACAGGGCCCAGGTCGATCGGGTATTGAATAAATAAATTTAAAAAATATATAATTTTTTAGTTTCAATTAACTAATGCTCAAATCTCCTTTTAGTCACAGATATAATGTATGAAAGTCCTTGGCTTGAAACCTCATGGATATAATTGTAAAACTGTTATCCCTTTTTGTTATTATATTGATCAATAAATTATGCTATGGATATAAACATAAACAGTACATTATTGATATGCACTGGGTGTAGATAGTTCTTGTAACAAAAAAATTAGTGAATTCCTAAAATAACAATCGGTTATCTGATAGTAAAATGCTATCTAGTATTGGCCAGACAGAACACTAATGGGAAGAAAATAGTCCCGGAACGGCACAAGACATGATGGAGCCCCAACAGTCGCGTGCCAAGAAGCAGTTCCGTCCAGATAACAGAAGCTAGTATAAAAATTGTTACTGAGATCGCCGAAACTTTAATTATATACTACTCAGTCCTGACTCATATTATCACCATCAGATCACTACAAATTAATAATTTTATCAAATCCCACTTTGCTATAAATCATGTAAATAGCTTGGCTAAGCTGATTTGCATAGCACTAACCTGCTATCTTCTAATTAGTTACATGTTGTCGGAAAGAACTAGGGCAAAAATATGTTTCTACCTGGCCCTCTTGTTCTCAGGTGTTTAACGTTTATTTAGTGCTCCTGTCTCTTGTGGTACACGATAATTAACGCTTTCTATGTAATCTTGATATCGTACAATTAAACGTTTCTGACAATTACCCTGTCGTTTTGGATTCTGACTCACTGTCCTTATATCTTTATTTCAGAAGAAATTTTCAAGTAATGCTTTGTTAAACAAAAATAAAAAAAAAAGATATAATTTAAATATCGAATAATTTAATTTTTTTTATTTTAAAATGTTTAAAAATTCATGTTTTATGATTGGACCATTACTTGTCCGATGCACATACGAGGTGTGGCAGAAAAGTAACGAGACTGATTTATTATTTACCAAAGTTTTTTTGAAACATCAATGTTAACCCCTTCAAAGTAGTTCTCTTGGGCGTCTATGGAGACGTTGTTACCACTGTTGGTGCAGCGCTGGAAGTATTCAACCAGTATGGTCTGTTACACTCTTTTGGAGGTTTAATAAAGTCCCGAAATGACGTCCTTTAAGGACACTTTTCAGTTGACGAAAAAGGAAAACAGGTGAATAGGGGGGCTGGTGGACCCCAGGAATGCCAGTTGAAGACACAAATACTGTTACAGGGAGGACAATGAGGCATTGGGCGTTGTCGTGATAGAGCATCTATTTGTCTGCAATGTATGGTCTCAAGGTAATGACCCTTTTTCTGAGCCTTTCAAGGACGTTATTATAAAAAACTTGGTTAACGGTTTTTCCTGGAGGAACAAATGCTTTGTGGAGAATTCCCCTTCTTTAAAAAAATACTTTTTTTTTATAATTTATTTATTGTTATTTACAACTGTATACATATATACACATCAAGCAAATTTGCTGTAAGTGGTATTATGACATGATACAAACATGTGGAGAATCTACCCATTGATAGAACTCCAAAAACACTTCTAAAGGAGAAGATCTCAAGGCCATCTTCTTTTCAGACGCCTAGGAGGATTATTAGGTATTGATGGAGAAGCCAGGTTAGAAACGAGTTGGTTTGGGTGGTTGGGAAGTTTATTATGGAAGGATTGGTATCTGGTTCTGGCCAAATCGGCAACATAGGGGACATTAAGGTCCTGATGGATGATTTGATTTGTGACAAAGTAATGAGCATTAAGGATTTTACGAAGGATTTTGGACTGTAAGGATTGGATTCGAAAGGAATTAGATAGTTTAGTGGATCCCCAAAGCTCAATTCCGTATGTCCAGAGAGGCCTTATAATAGTCATGTAGATCAGTCTTTTGTAATGGATTGGAAGTTTGGACCGTTTGTCTAGTAAATGTTGTAATAGTCGGAATCGACGAGCAGTCTCCTGCCTTTTCCGTCTTGTATAAGGATTCCATGTCAGTCGTTTGTCCAGATTTAGTCCTAAGTAACGGATCTGCTCAACAGGAATAAGTGGGATATTATTAAAAGATACTGTGGGGCAAGACGAAGGTTTACGACGAAGGGTAAATGTGATTTGGTGGGATTTATTTTAATCCTCCAGTTTTGGCACTATTCTTCAAGGGTGGTAATGTGGGATTGGAGGAATTGGGATACAATGGAAGGATCATTATTCACAGACAATAGGCATGTGTCATCGGCATACGTGGTGAGAATAGTGTTAGGATGGGAAAACAAAAACAAAAAACAAAACTTGGTCAACGGAACAAATACTTTGTGGACCCTTTCTATCAGAAAAACAAATCCGCATTGATTTGATTATCGATTTGATCATGTCTTTGGTTCAGGAGAATTTACTTAATGCCACTCCTCACTTTGCCTCTTGGTTTCAGGATCGTATTAAAAAATCTACGATTCATCACCTGTGATCACACGGCTAAAGAAATCCTGCTCACTAGTGATTCTGTCAAGAAGATCAAGACACTTGTTTTTTCGAATGTAAAATCGAGTGTTCAGCCAAAATTTGATGAACGGCAAATCTGTGCAAATTTACGAGTTCACTCAACATTCTTAACGTTAAACAACGGTCTGATCTGACAAGAATGTTCACACGTTCAATGATTTCGTCGATTTTCGAACTTTGGTTATTTTCTTCGTGTTCTCTGCCTTCTAAAAATGATTTGTGCCAGGAAAAAACTTAAGATGGGAATAAAGAATGTTTTCCATAGGCTTGTTTGAACTTTTCAAACGTTGCAGATGCCGATTTTCCAAGCTTAAAACAGAATTTAATGGCACAACATTGCTCCAAATCCAGCTTTTCAATTTAGCGTTACGCACGACCAAAACACAATTTCACTAATAGCAGTAAAAAAAAAAAAAAAAAATGTAGTTAACGGAAGGAGTTGAAACTCGCAGTGAGCTACGGCAGGGTACTGATACACCTGCTCTATCAAGGACACCAGCGCAGGATTACCAGATTGCCAGTCTGATTACGTTTTAACCACAACTCGTATTTATCAGGCCCAAACTTTTGTTAAAACTAATACCGAACATTATTTGTTATATTACTATAATCAGAGGAAGACAAATTTGTTTTTTTACTTCTCATGTATTCTGCTTAAAACTGTATAATATATATTTTTTTTACATCTACATATGGTAACTAAAGTAGTAGCTCCTACACAGTGTAATCTAAGCAAATGTTGTTGACCTAGAATGAGAAGGTGAGCTGTAGAGTCGGTATATGAATTGGAGGTTACGGTATATCTGGATGGATTAGTAACAACCTTAGAACCATAGTTTTTGAAAAAAACAGGAATGGGAAAACCAATACCGAATAACACTTACAGCAGCTATTATTATTATAGGCGCGACAGGCAGTGGAGGTCCAAGGCCTCGCGGGACGTACTTACAGTTCAAGAGCCGGGAAGAAAAAAAGGCAGTTATCTCACCCCAATTTT
The DNA here is from genome assembly GCF_000696795.3 of Halyomorpha halys. Taxonomy (NCBI): domain Eukaryota; kingdom Metazoa; phylum Arthropoda; class Insecta; order Hemiptera; family Pentatomidae; genus Halyomorpha; species Halyomorpha halys. Next base: position 306,243 of record NW_027111296.1, on the reverse strand, counting down.
TGATTACTTCAATAAAAACTATGTATAATTACTAGTCAAAATTTATGAGTCTGGCAATTATAGGTAGGGGGATTAAAAAATGGCGGCTCCTTCAAAACCTTAAAAAAACATTGATTTTTCATTCGAAGCTCTATATCTTAAAACTACCAACAACACTAGAAAATCTAAGAGAACGTTATTTAAAGAAGAGTAAATTTGCTGAAATATTAGCCCTAAAAAAGCTATTTACGTCCAATAATTCTCGAGATACAGCTTTTTAAAAAGGAAAATCTACTGAAAGATTAGTAGTTAGTTAATTTATTTTGAAAAATCTATATCTCAGGAACTATGTGACGTACAGATGTCTATTAGCACTCAAATTAAAGCTAGTCCAATGGACTATAGAGAAGTTTATGACCTTTACCTTCGTAGGAATAGGAGTTCTCATGAAAATTGAAATATCATGATATTTGGTAAAATAAATTGATTTATAGTTGTGCGGACAATAAATTTCTTTTATGAAAACCTTTATTACAGAAACCATTTGACGTAAAGATGTCTGCCAGCGCTCAAATTAAAGCTAGTTAAATGTGCTATAAAGTAGTAAATAATTATATTATTTCAATTTTTGAAACAAGGTAATTATTTATTGAATAAATCAAAGCTTGTATCCTTTTTTTGTCTCAACACTTTTTATTTCAACAGTCCAACGTTTCGGCCATTTTAGCCATCCTCAAGGACATCTAAATATTTAACAGCTTATATTATATATTCATTTGTAACACTTATAACAACAACATTATTCACTATATAATATAACATACCTTCAATTATAAATTCTTCCTCACATTAAATTTAGAATCTCTTTTGCAGGCTATTCTGCCCAGGTCATTCATTAATTATAAGTTAAAAACCTATTAAAAAGTCAATTATTAGAGAGTCATATTTATTATTAATAACCTTACCTTAAGTTTAGTTACCTATTTTTTTATTTAAAACCATAAATGTCTAATTCTTCTTATTTTAAAATTATCCACCAAATCACTACCATATACACAAACCATTTATAACCTCCCACTCACACAGGTCAGCCTTGTTTTAAAATTAATTTAAATTGCATTTTTGTCTCAATTTGATATCCATTCTAATTCTCAAAATTCCATATTAAAATTAATTGTAAATAGTACCACATTTCTCTATTTATTTTTATAAATTTATTTTGCTTAAAATCAGTTTTAAGTATCTGTTTTAAAATTAACTGTGTAATTGATGTTCTCTGATATATAAATTGACTCAGATACTTTTCTTTTGAACAAATTGTTTTCTTTATGTAAAATTATGGTGTTATCAAAGTCAAAATTATGTTGATTTTTGGCTGCATGGTGTAACTAATGCTGTTTTATTTGGATCCTTTTCTTTATTTCTTGTATCATTTTTGTGTTGATATATTCTATCCCCCAACATTTGCTTATTTTCACCTATATAGATTGATGGACAATTTAAACATGGAATTTTATATATCCCGATTGACTTTTGATTTCAATTTTGTCCTTTAAATTGCTATAATAATTTAATAGTAATAATAATGTTTATCTTTGTAAAAGTAGTAGTTTTTTAATATATGACAAAATAAGCTCACAAAATGTTAATTTCTAGTTGTTCTTATAAAATGATGGATTTTTGAAAAAATATATCTCTAGAACAATTACCCGCACGTGTGCCTGCCAACACTCAAAATAAAGGAAATTTAACTTACTATAATCTAGTTTATTACACTTATCTTCGTAGGGGTAGTAGTTTTTATGATATTCACATATGAATATAAATTTGGCAAATGAAAATTTGTCCGGACAACTATAAATCAATTAATTTTAGCAAATTTCATGTAAACTATTACTCCTACGAAGATAAACATCATAAGCTCCTTTAATTAAACTACTGCTCTGTTAGTACGCTCCATACAACATTTTTATGAAATTTGAGTGCTAATAGACATCCACACGTCACTAAGTCCTGAGATATAGATTTTTCCAAATAAATTCACTAACTACTAATCTTTTAGTACATTTTTATGAAATGTTGCTATTCAAAAAGCTATATCTCGAAAACTATTTACCGTAAATAACTCTATTAGGGCTCATGTTTTAGGAAATTTACTCTTCTTTAAATAATGTCTCTTCGATTTTCTAGTGCTGTTGGTAGTTTTTAAGATATTGAGCTCCGAATGAACAATCAATGTTTTTTTAAGGTTTTGAAACAGCCGCCATTTTTTATTCCCCCTACCTATACTTGGCAGACCCATCAATTTTGACTATTTATTGTACATAGTTTTCATAAAAGTAATCAAAAATTGGGGTGAGATAACTGCCTTTTTTGTATGTAATAACTATATAGATAATTATATACTAGCTACTTTCCTAATCCTCCTCTCCTCGTTCTGTATCATCTATGTGGGGAACTATTGAACTTGAGATTCCACTACGGCAACAAAAGGACATCAATAATTGTGACAATTATTATTGTTTGTATGTGTGTTATGTTTTAATAATAAAAAGTAGTATGAGAAAAAAAGGTAAGAATGTGATTAATAAATATGCTAATGTTAATAATAAATAATAATGTATAGAAAAATGGAGAATTACAGATAATTAATTTAAAAAGATAAAAATTGTGAAGAAACTACATTTATTTTTTTTTGAGTAAATAAAAAAAGAATAAATTAATTTATTCACAGATTTTAAACTGAAAAAAATGATGTAAAGAAGATATCTGGAATAAATTAGGTTCGGTAGAGATCAATGGAGCTGGAATTTAATTTGTTTAATAAGCATGTTCTGAAAAAAAAAATTAAAATTAGCAATAAAAAAGTCATAACAAGATTAAATTAATGTTAATAAACGTCATTAATAATTCAGTGGCTGAGGAAAGACCTGTTTACCTGAGGCCGAACGAACGGCAGGCACGAATAGACCCCCCTCTGTGAACTAGCCGCTACCACTTCTGTACCGTAGTCATCACCTAGAATAATTACTATTTTATGTCTGTCTTGAAAGATTATTATCTGAGTATATAATTAATTAAATGGTGTGTTAACTCTCTTGTCATAACTTAGTCCTCTAGATGATTTATTGATCTTTTATTGATTATATGGAATGAAATTGTGCACAAGCAGGTTTCCCTTTTATAATCCTGTGTTACAAATCATGAGACAAACAAGAAATAAAAAAAAACCAATGAGTAATTAAGTAATCAGAAAATAAAAACGAACATCTTACTTAACTCAACAACCAGTCAGTCACTAACAACTGACGAGAGGTTTCATACGGATTTGTCACTGGAAGAAATACAAAAACAGTCTGTAAAATGGGTATCGATTATATGTAAAGGAGAAATTAAAATATATATCATAATTGCAGCTGAGAAAAATCCACTTTACATTACCTCTTTCTTCACGCCAGCTGATGTGGTTGTAATCCCACACAAAGAGTAGAAAAAAAGCAGTTATCTCACCCCAAGTTTGGATTACTTTCATGAAAACTGTGTATAATTACTAGTCAAAACTGATGAGTCTGCCAAGTTTAGGTAAGGGGAATACAAAATAACGCTTGTTTTAAAATGTTAAAAGAAAAAAATAATTTTTCATTTGGAGCTCTATACCTTTATAGCTACCAATAACACTACAAAACATAAAATAATGTCATTTAAAGTAGAGTTAATTTAATAAAATATGTGCACTAATTACAGAGAACAGTTTAATTACTGAAAGATTAGTAGGAAGTGAATTTATTTTGAGAAATAATATTTCAAAAACCATTCGAAGTACAGATGTCTATTAGCACTCGAATTATAGCTAGTTTAATGGATAAACTAAAAATAAATTTATAGATAGATTTATAGTTGTTCGAACAAATTTACATTCATATTCGAAAACTTCTACCTCTACGAAAATACGTCTTATAAACTAGTTTACAGTAATAACTTTAATTTAACAATTTCCTTTATTTCGAATGCTGGCAGACATAAGTACATCTTATGGTTCTAGTGATATATTTTTTCGAATATCGTATTCGAACAACAAGAAAGTAACATTTTGTAAATTTATTTGTCAAATATCATAAAAACTACTACTCCTACAAAGATAAACGTTATGAACTATTTTATAGTAATTTAACTCGCTTTTATTGGAGTGCGGGCAACATCTGGGCCCTGTTTCATAATAAAGTACAAACTAATACTATTAGTCTTTTCTATTTAACTTAAAACAATTACACTAACTTGTTCAATAGTAACTTGTACTTTAGTATTTTGAAATTCTTGTGATATCACTGATAGTCATGCCTATCATGAAAAAAATAAGTATGAGTGGAATTACCACGTTGTTTTTATCCTTGTATTTTTAACTAATATTATAAGCTTTCATTATGAGACAGGGCCCTGTACGTCATATGGTTTCTAAAATAACGTTTTTCATAAATCAAACGTATTGTCGGAACAACTATAAATTTATAGTTCTATCTATAACTTATTTTAGCAAATATCATGAAAATTACTATTCCTATGAAGATAATGGTCATAAACTACTTTATAGTACATTAAACATTGAGCTTTAATTTGAGTGCTAATAGACATCCACACGTCACTAAGTCCTGAGATATAGATTTTTTTTTCTCTTCCTAATCTCCTATTTATTTATTTCCAATCAATTACAATTATATACATTTTACTTGACCTAGGAAAATTATATATACACATATTTACATTTTATCTTGTTTTACCTGATGGCATTATAAGATGAAGAAAACATTGTCTGCTGAAGGTGGTTTGTACATGAGTGGCATGATAACAGAGAATGGGGAGGGACCATTCCGGCTGGTGGTATTGAGGTGTGGGTGACTTCAGGCTGCAGAGCCAGAAGTCCTTCCCTCGGCGAGGACAGCTACCAAGGGGACCGTGCTTTGCCCATCTTTACATTGTCTCGGTGGAGGGCCGATCTCTAGGAATAGGGGATTGGCACAGGATTTCAGCCCATCAAAGAATTTGATGTGCCTAGAGACTATGAATTCGGGAACAGAAGAGGGTTGGAGCTCCTCACTGATTACTGTATTCCTGGCCCTCTGAAGTGTGGTTCCTCTGACTATTCGTTATGCACCATAGATCAGAGTCGGGCGTATATCTTGAACTTGAGTCGGAGCGAGATCTCCTGTGAAGTGAGCAAGTAATAGAGCCTATAAGACTGCTGTTTAAGTCTCTCTCTGTTGTGACTGGAGAAGGTGAGGTGCCTGTCGAGAGTCACGCCGAGGTAGGAGATGCTGTTAGAGAGTTTCCGGCCCTCACCATCCACAACGAACTGCTGGGCTAGCCTGCTCTTCTTGCCCTTCTGGAAGGACTTGACAATGGCATCCGTCTTCGACGGATTAACCTTAATGCCGTCCTGCTTCAGAGCAGCTACGATGGTAGCAGAAGCAGTTTGTGCATAGTGTAGGGCCAGTTTAGCTCTCTTGCTGGAAGCATAGATACCGTCGTCGGCGTAGGCTGCTACCACTGCGTCTCGATACTTGATGGCGACTACTGGTGCCGTGAAAACGACAAACAGTAGAGGTCCAAGTACCGAGCCTTGAGGTACTCCGCAGGTGATGGAGACTGGAGGCGACAAGTCTTCACCAATTCTTACGACGAATGATCTTCCACTCAGGTATTTCGGACTAATCGGCATAAGGTGGCGAGAAACTTGAACTCCTCCAGTCAGCGGAGCAACAGCGGATGGGTCACGCTCTCAAAGGCCTGGCTGCAGTCCAATGAGATGAAGGCAGTCGCGTAATTGTTCTTCATACGATCTATGGTCAGGGCTTGCAGCTTCCAGGACTGTCTGTGGTCGGCGTGTGTTCTTCGGAGTTGGTCATGCCAGAGCGCTGTCTTCCAGTCACGCATGAGGAAGGCTATCTATCGGGTCATCGCATTGATGACCGTTTTCAAGCTGTAGTCACGCGTGCGCAGGAAGACATTGCGCAGGTAGTCCCGCTGGCCAATCAGAGTGAAAATGTGCTTCGGTGGGTTCCTGATGGCGTTGGGAACAGGAGTGAACTTCGGGATGTTCCTATTGGCTGCCTTCTGGATAGTGGTGGTGATTACCTCCACCGCTGAGTCCACCTCGTCCGGAGTGTGGTATTGCACAATCGTTGGCAGTGCTTCAGCAACACTCGACCTGTATCCTTTCCAGTCGGCCTCGTGGAGTAGATATTTGCTCGCAGGTGATGTAGTGGGCGTACCATCAAAGGTGTAGAGCACTGGCCTGTGGGCCGATGGTCCGTAGGGCAGCACTTGGCAGTCGTGACCGTGTGCATACTGGTCAGGAGAAGGTCGAGAGTTGACGTGCACGAAGGTCGGGCCACGTGCTTAAAGGTATGCACTCCCTGGTGGAAGGGAGACAGCCTGGTCTTGGTGATTTGGTGATGTAAGTACCCAGTGGGTCTTTACTACTACACAACCCGGCGTGTGCCGGGAATTGAAGTCCCCCAGAACAACATACCGGCTAGTCACCTGGGCGTGTTGCAGTTGCAACTTCACGGACGTGAGACCAGCCGGAGGTCTCCTGTAGACAAAGGTGAACGTGTGACGGTGTTTGAACCGTACGTCCACTGTGACTAGATGAGTACCCTAGGTAGCCGTCACCGTGTTCGGGATGCTCCTTGAAGGGATGTCTCTCCTGACCAAGATCATGATTCCTTCACGAGCTCCGAGGGAGCAGGCCTCTCGGTATGAGGTGTGCCCTTAAAAGCCTTCCATGACGAGGTGGCGAGCATAATGTCGGTGAGCGCCACCACTGATGTTCTGTGCTGCTGCAGTAGAAGCTCGATTTCATCCTGCTTTAGTGAGAGGCCTCTGACATTGTAATTGATGACTAGGTGCTCAGTCATAGTGGCGAGCGAGGATCTTGTCCATCATCTCCATGAGCATAGTCACCATGCTCATCATCTGGTCCATGCGGGCGAATTGCTGTTCCATGGCTGGCATGTTAGAGGCACTGGTCACCGGGGAAGCCTGGGTTGGGGGCTGTTGTTGCTTCTGAGCTGGAGATTTTCCCATCAGTTCAGAGAAGGCAACATCGTTCTGGATCCTTCTGCTGGGTGTCTGTCTTCTGGGCAGCAATGGTGGTGGTACTGGGACTTCCATCTTGGTCCTCCTCTTCTCCAGAAGGTTCACCCTTACAGGGCACTCCTTAGAGGTCGCCATATGCCCTATCTAATCGCATACGGTGCATTTTGGCGGCCCTGTTAAAGTGCACTGGGAGAGGTTAAGGTTATCAGTGCACTTCGAGAATATCACTGCGCGGTTGCAATAGCACATAGTGTGCCCGTATTGCTGGCACCTCCTGCACTGGACTGGTCGTCTTCTCTGAAGGGAGAGACCCGGAAGCGCACCTGGTCGATGGCTCCAAGCTTCCGGATGTACGATATTTTGACGTTGTATTCCGTCACCAGTTGTAGTAGGTCTATTTCATTTCGATGACCACTCGGTCAGGAGTTTTTGTTTGAAATCTAGATTCATTTAATTTTCTTTCTTTGAAATCAATAATGATCCGTAAAACTTTCGTCCTGTATTTGAGTGTATTCAATTATATAGTTTTATCAGAGTCGCTTAGAATTTAAAGAACTTTAGCAAATTTGATGTATTTATTGTCTGAACTATTTTATAAAAACATATTGGACATTTACTTATTTTGGAATGAATTAATGGACGGATCCAGTTTAGTTAATTAGGAAGAAGTAAGATTCCAGTAAATCGTTTTTATTTTACACTGAGAGCCGTTTATTGCACGGTGGAAATGTTTTTTTATAAAGTTAACTTACATATATGTCTTAATTAATAAATATAACAATCTACCACAGCATTGTTGAGCAATAACTAATATTGATAACTGATACTAAAATAAAATAAGAATAAAAAAAAATAAATAAAAAAAAGAATTTACAAAAAAAATAAAATCAACATTATCAAACTTCCTAGTTGATAAAGAAATAAAATAACATAATCACTAGCTACATTTACAAAGTTATATACAATTGCTTTTGTTTTCTAAATAGTGAGGAAAAACAGGCTGTAATTAAAAACGATTTAGCTTACGGGTTAAAATACTAGGATAACTGTCTGGAATTAAATCTTGATCCCTGAAGGAGCAGCTAGGTTACTGTGTGTTAGCAGATAAACGAGGATTAACAATAAAATATAAGAGCAGATTCGGGTCGGTCTCATATTTTGATATATTACTATCGCTTATCTATGAAGACACTTCTCCATCGAGGTGGTATCCAATGGCCTTCTCCTAGATTCCCAGTCGGGGAAAATATTTAAGACCGTACAATTGTCCAATAAAGTGTCTTTTTCCTTACTGTGGTTTATCTTCTACGAGACCAGCAAATCCCATATCTATCGTGGGGGTGAGGTTCTGTTTCTGGCTTGCATACTGCGATAGATAATTTAAAGTAGCGATAGGCCGCCTGTAACTCAGATGGTTAGCCCTAGGTCTATCGTTCTGAGATCTGTGGGCAGCACCTGTTCGAATCCGGGGGTGTTGACTTTTTCATTAAGTGGCGTTCCCAAAAAATCAAAAACTTGATCCCTCACCCTGGTTAGCAGTAGCGGGTTCCTCTGTTTAATATTAAACAATAACATTTAATTTTATAATAATGTTAACCGCTAGGAAAAAAAAATTCATATGGATATTGAATAGTTTTCTGTAAATAATGAAGTATAAAGAAATACATTTTAATTGAAATACGTTCCTGAATTTTTTGAATATATAAATGTATATTTACAAGGTTAGTCGACTAGTTAATTTATTGGAATGTACTTTACATTTACAATGAGAATCAAGTGCCGTGGCGCCACCGAGCGGTCTAGTTCAATCCGAGATTGAATTTTAATCAGGCAGTTAATTTAATAGATGCCTAGTGCAGATTGTCTCCATGCCGCCTTACACAGTTCGGTTTGCCCAACTTAATGAGCTCGTCTCAGCAATGTGATCCTGCTCCCTCGCTGGGAATGTCCTTCTTGATCTAATACAAGAATAACTTTGTAGATTCTAGCAATATTCTTAATAAAAATAAAAATCATTTCTGAGTCATTCATAAATTCATTCGGTAAATATAATTCAGATGGCCGTCAGTATATCGGTTAGGGCCAGTCTTACTAATTTGTGATCTGCTGGTGGTGCCGGTTCACATCCGGGCTGGGGCGTTGAATTTTTTGTTGAGTGGGTGTTCCACAAAATGACAAACTTGACCCTCAACCATGGTTAGGTAGTATACTCCCATTGGAGTCCTAGCCAAAAAATAATAAAATAAAAAATATTAAGATGGGCGTGTAAAGTAATGAACGGATCTTTACAATGTTCATTAACACTAATTTACGGGAAAAAGTCAGAAGCGTATGTGGGAGGATTCATTGGATGGATGATATTGGTATCTCTAAGATAAGAAGAGGACAAATTTTAGTCCAGTCAAATAAAACATCTAGCTCTAATATCTGAAAGATGAAACAGTGAACTGGTTTAATTGCATAATATCAGGAAAAGTCCCACAGGTTTGCGCATCAGGTTTAGAGGGACAGAAAAGGTGGATATGGTAAAAGTGTTGTATTTTTGCAAAGGCAAATTAATAAGTGCTATACTAAAACAAATTTGAATAATACCAACAAATTATTCTGGCAACTTGAAAATATTCCTTTAGAATCTATTCTTAATCTTAATAAGTTAATTGTAAGCAGAATAATAAAATAAATGAATAAAAGAGAAAGTTATAGTCTCTATTCAAATATAAAATAACAGTAAAAAAATAGTTTTTTTTTTCATGAAATCTCATGTTACTTGTAAAAAAAAATAATAATAAAAAAAAAATGGATACAAAACAAATGTTCAATTAGTAACCAAATCACTTTTAGGCAATTTTTTCGTCTCCTACTTTATTGCAAGTTATTTTATAGTAATAATAAAAAGAATGAGGATGATTTGTTGTCAATAATTTATATTAAAAGCAATTATCATAACTGAATCCAATATTAAATCGATAAAATAAAAAGTTTTCCTGAAAAAATATTTTGGTTAATGTCAAAAATTACAAAAGTAGCCGTGTAACTTAAACCTTAGTTTAAATTAAACAGTGGTTTTGGAGATAAGGGGCTCATAAAATATTTTTATAACAATCAATTCTCTAATATTTTTGTCTAAGGTTTCGTCTTCATCAGTATACATTTTCGGTAAATGCTTATGGCATAAATATTCTGATGGTTTTCTGAATATTTAGTGGCAGGCTAGAAAAGAAAATAAGATCAAAATTTCTACAATCGTTTTCCATCCATCCTGACATTAAAAAAATAGGAAAATCATTTGAGTCGAAGAAATTCATTAATGGGTTCACATTTGCATAACTTTTTTTTTTAACATTAAGCCGTAAAACCGTCTGAAAAGCGAAAATCCCTTAACATGTTCAGGCAAATCTAAAATTTATTTATTTTTTAATCAAATTGTAATAAAAAATCAAACGAAAAGGAGAATGAAACGTTGGAAAATTTCCAAATTAGGTTTGTCTTTTTTCGGTCTGCTTCTGAATATTACGTTGATAGACTGAGTTGCATTAACCGATTCACCCTTTAATGAGAAATAATAGGAGAAGTAAATGAAAACTCCTAAAAGCTATAGTAGAGCTGAAACATAACAGTCTACACATATTTACGTGAAATTAATTTTTTTTTTTGCTAAAGTATAACAAAAATATAATAATAATTTACGCAAATTTACAAGCAGTGATTTTTTTTTTGGCATAAGTATAGTAGACATATAATAATTTTAAAAAATTGAGTGCAATGAATATTTTTTTCCTTCTAAATTATGGCAAAAATATAACGGTTTACTCGAATTTACATGCAGTGAATAGTTTTTTTGCTAAAGTATCGCAGAAATATAAAAATATAGCAGTTTACTCAATTGCACGTGCAGTGAGACATTCTCTTCTACTTAAGTTGGCAGAAATATAAACAGTCAACATAAATTTACATGCAGTAAATATTTTTCTTTTGCCAAAAGTGACAGAAATATAAAAATATAACAATGAGGTGTAGATAGTTGACCGTAGATTAATGCTTGAAAAAGTTTGTCGGGGGGTGCGGTCAGCAAAGAACAGCATAAATAAACAAAACCATATATTTTTTTATTTTATGCCGACGTTTAGACCTGAGTTTCAGGTCTTCATCAGGGCTATAGAACAAAAAAGATAACAACAACATTTAGAGTAACATACAATTGAAAAGGAATAGTATACAAACAAATTTAGAAATATATAAAATATATATTAATCACTGTTCTCAATTTACTACCATACAATTCCACAAATATCAATCAATTAAAATTTTTGTACTATTCAATTATCAGTTATCATTTTTTATCATTTATGATTTAATTTAATATTTTATATAATTCTAAATTTGTTTGTATACTATTCCTTTTCAATTGTATGTTACTATAAATATTGTTGTTATCTTTTTTGTTCTATAGCCCTGATGAAGACCTGAAACTCAGGTCGAAACGTCGGCATAAAATAAAAAAATATGGTTTTGTTTAATTTTTTTTAAACTTTTTGTTTAATTATAAAAAGTATTTTACAGGAAGCCATTTTGAAAATTGTTAATGAGTTTAGGATTTTTAATGCAGCGAATATTTTTCTAGTGTGCTTAGGATTCTAATGCAGTGAACATATTTTGTTTGCTAAAGTATACATTAAAAATATAACAGTTTACTCAAATTTTCAAGCAGTGATTTTTTTGTACCAAATATTGCAGAAATATAAAAATGTAACAATTAACTCAAATTTACATGCAGTGAATATTTATCTTTTGCCAAATGTGACAGAAATATAAAAATATAACAGTTCACTCAAATTTAGATTCTGCGCTTAGGGTACTTTACAGGATGCCATTTTGAAATGTTTTAGTGAGTTTAGGATTTTTAATGCAGTGAATATTTATTTTTGCTAAAGTATAAAGTGAAAATATAACAGTTTACTCAAATTTACAAGCAGTGATTTTTTTTTTTTTTTGTATAAAATATGGTAGAAATATAAAAATGTAACAATTTACTCCAATTTACATGCAATGAATATTTTTCCTTTGCCATAAGTGACAGAAATATAAAAATATAATAGTTTACTCAAATATTTAAAGAATATTTTTCTTTTGCTAAAGTATGATAGAAATATAAAAATATAACAGTGTACTCATATTTACATGCCGTGAATATTTTTCTTTTGATAAAGTAAGACAGGTATATATGATATACTACAGTTAACTCTAATTTACATTCTGCTATTAAAGTACTTTACAGAAAGCTGTTTTGAAAATTCGGAATTTAAACCCCGTCAAACTATTTCAATGTTGATATTATCTAACTAATATTAAAGACCACTAATGATTAATGACCAGTAAACTAATTTATTGAGTTTACCCATAAGTGGCATTTTCAGTTGGTCAATTTTAACGAATAATTTATTATATCACGGGTATACACTGTCTGAAACATGTAATTTCAATTTTGTAAGACTTTTCTTTTGATCTGGGTTTACATAGACCATTTCTCGGAACTTGGTGTTTTGCACTCAGTGGACCTCAAAGACGTTTATTTCCCGTAAATTAGAAATTTTATGTGATGGGAATACTTTCTCTCTCATATAGGTAAGTGAAAGTAAACATTTATAAAATAAATTTAGATATATGTAAAAAAAAAAAAATTTTTTTTGAGAAATATTATTAAAACTATTATTCTAACATGGTAGAACACTAAAGAGGATCCTTCTACCGATAAAATATAGAACACTCCATGTGTACAATTTCAAAAGAGCGGACCGGAGTAAAAGACAGGAAGTGCCGTTGGCAGGCTGGGTCAAATCAACAAGTGCCTATTGGGTCCTATCTCTGTGTCGGGACCCGCAGGGTGCCCTGGAAGGAAACAGATAGGATGGAAAAACACCAATTTACCGCCATTTAACTCTTCATCACGACGCCACTGTACCTCTGGGTCCTTCGCCGGTCGCAATAATTAGGGGCGCGTTTCGAGTTAGAAATTAAATGCCAGGTAGAGACCAGTAGTATATTTAATAAAATAACTGTCGGGATTTCAGGAATTTATTAATAAACTGATGTAATTATATAAGGAAGGTTTGGGACAGGAAAATTAATTATTTGGTACGATCTGTTTAGATATGAATTGAATTTTATCATCCAAATTGTAAATTCTAATTATTTATGTATATGATTCTGTTTGTAATAAAAAAAAAAAAAACATGATTTACGTACTACAACTACTCACCTCACTGATATTTTATTTATTGTGTATCAAAACGACAATATCTATAAAGTTTAAATTATTTATGATGGTTCCCCTAATAATGAGGCTAAACTTCGGAATCTAAGTGGTTTATAAAACATGATCTCTAGTACATGTAACCAACGATTGGAACTGATTACTACTTTACTAAACGATAATGAACCTATTCGGACTTATGGACTAGAACAGAGGGGGTTGGCAGCTAAAAACTATAACATCAAACGCGTTCAATTCTTTCAGTCCAAAGTCCTTCCAACAACAGTCAATGCTCCATACTATGTAACCAATAATACTCTACGTCATGACCTTAATAACCTAATTGAATCATACCTTATTTAATTAGATTTCACTACATACCATGAGAAACTCACTCATCCTAAGCCCCTAGCATAATCCCAATCTAGGATTACCTATTACCTATCCTTACAATCCTCCCCGAAAGTTGAAGGCCCAGAGACCCATTCTAAATAATCATAGTAGAGTTCTGGCAATGGCCAGATTCTCTACTCGAGTCCTGAGCGTCTGCGGCTAGCGTCCTCTCATCCTCCACTAGCTTTTAATAACAGAGACAAGGATAAGAGAGAAGCACTGGGATCTTCCATAGTCGTGCTCTTTCCATTATAAGTGGAGGAAAGAGCTCGGTTCGGAGTTCCCTAGACTGAATGTTGTAAATAAAAATGATTGTGTTTAAGGTATTATTTTACTTAATGCTTAAGTTTGTTTTTTATTTACTAACTTTTATTCATTATTCATTTATTTTTTCTCATCTATTTCTAATTTTGTTATTATTTAATTTATATATAATGTTGTCTAAATCTATGACAGAATGTCATATTACACAATAAAAAAAATAAAGTACCTATAAATCACCAGTTTGGATTTCGAACATCCCACTTTACTATCCAGTAATGTCATCGTGTAGTGGACGTAGTCTCGTCTTCTTTGGAGCGCGGAATATACTGCGCGGGAGTCTTTTTCAACGTAGAACAGGCTTTTGATCGAGTCTGGCACCCGGGACTGCTTTACAAACTCCGTTAATTCCTACCTCCTACATACTTTCTCATCATTCGTTCCTTTCTCATTGATAGATTTTTCCAAGTAAACCACAATTGTTCCTATTCATCCCTCTATTCTCAGTCCGCTGGTGTTCCTCAAGGTAGTATACTTGGTCCCATTCTCTACATCGTCTATACAGCTGACATTCCAATCAATCCTAACACTATCCTCACCACGTATGCCGATGGCACATTTGTGCTCGCTGTTAATAATAACCCATTAATTGTATCCCGAAATCTCCAATCTTGTTTCACAGCCCTCGAAGATTGGTGTCGTAATTGGAGGATTAAGATAAATTCCAACAAATCTCATCAAATCACCTTTACCCTTCGTCGTAAACCTACTGACTGCCCTACAGTTTCATTTAATGAAGTTACTCTTACCCCTGTCGAACAGATCCGCTACATTTGGACAAACGATTAACCTGGAATCTTCACACCAGACTGAAAAGACAGGAAACTGCTCGTCAATTTCGACTATTACACCACTTACTAGACAAACGGTCTAAACTTCCAACACATTACAAAAGACTGATCTGCATGACTGTAATAAGGCCAATCTGGACATATGGAGGTGAGCTTTGGGGCTCCACTAAACCTTCGAATTCCTCTCGTATTCAATCCTTACAATCCAAAATCCTTCGTAAAATCCTCAATGCTCCTTACTTTGTCACAAATAAAATCATACATAAAGACCTTAATGTTCCCTATGTAATCTATCTAGCCCTAACCAGAAATCACTCATTCCATTATAAACTCTCAAACCCCCTAGTTTCTAATCTTGCATCCTCTTCCATTCCTGATAATACTCCGAGGGGCCTGAAAAGAAGATGGCTACGAGACCAGCTAATGTAAAATGTCATTAGAGTGCTACCAATGGGTAGTTTCTCTACACGCCTGTAACACTCCAATTTAACTTAGATCAGATTTACTAATTGTATTATAATGTACAGTTGTATATGACAATAAATAAATATTTAAAAAAAAGCACCTCTAAAGAAATTAATTGTTCGAATAGCTGGAAAACTTCCAATCTTTCCTGGAAGAATACAGCCACTGATTTCAAAGATAATGGAACTTTCAACTATACTTCAAAATCATCAAAATCGGTGAGTTTTCCCTGGGTGCAACCTTTCTGACTCGCCACTCACCGTCCATCAACTCCTGAATGGAGTTCTTCAAATACTTATAATAATATGATCATTCCACTTCTTTAGTCCCTCCGGTAACGATAGTGTTTTGACTTTGAATGATTAAACACGTTTGGGGTTTAAATATTTTCGTGACCCACAATTCTAGTCGTATGTTAGTTAAAGGATAATCTGCTAAGAAGTAAGTTGCTTACATACTGTATTGGGAGAGGGACAAAATATAAAATTTAGCGACAATGTTTACCAGATTTCCAACATATAGAATGCCTTGGGAATATTCTATGAAATTTGCATTGTTTCAAAACATTTTTGCAAATCTCAACTCTTTGAAAAAGATTATGAGCTAGTTTGAGTATGATAACCTCTTTAAGTAATGTTTTACTAAATTATTCGTTGTAGGAAATAGATTCTCAATTATAAATTCAATTCATGAAAATTAAGATTTCATTATTTTCTCTTTATTTATTTAGTTTTGGGTGGGATAATATGCTCTTTTCCATTTTCCTGTAACGATATCTCTGCCTGATAACTGATCTTTTTTAGTTATGTCGAACAGAGAGGCCGTTGCAGATGAGCAAGTTGTGGCGTCCCCTTACCAACCTTATGTCTGCAATAACGCCGCATCAATTCTAGTTCCACGGTGTGAAAACTCGATCTTTCCACTTTGGATAATATAGGTTGGTTACTTTTGGGATAACTTCCCTCACTCTAGTATGTCAGAATTGACAAAATATAGTGTAAATAAAAATAAAAAAAATATCCCATAAATAGACTATAAGAAAAAACTTATTTTACTATTAGAAAAGAAAATTAGCCAGGAAGGGAGGAATATGCAGCACAACAAATACATAGGATACAACAAGATTTCTAATTTTTTAAAATTTATTTATGACGTGCCAGGAATTCGTACTTTTAATGATGAAAATATAACTAAGATCCGAATTGTGGTAACGTGGGTGAAAAATAATTTTATTTTAATTAATTTTTATTAATTAAGTAATTAATAATTAAAACTTTTTATTTTATAGCAGATAAAAATATTTTTTTTGTTTTTCAAGACCTAAGGAATTACGATTCTTCAAGATAATTACTGGCAGTCTTTTTGTCGTTGAATGATACTGTCTAAAAGCTGCATATATAGTTACTATAGTCCAGGAATGTTATATTGCCTTGTATTATTACTATCGATACTATTAAGATCGAACAATCGAGGTTTCAGAGGACTTGAGACGATGTGATGTTTCCAATTAGATCCAGTAGATGTTAATTTAGGTAATAATCCTAAGTATAAATATTTTTCTTTACAATATATTTTTAGATTCGGTTCAACGTACGTGTGGGCGCAGTCCGAGAAAAACGTGTGGTAATCAAACGCCCATACGATACAGAAATAATTAATAGCAATGGTAAGGAAAAGGGAGAAAAAGAGATAATTATGACACATGATAGGGAAACTCTTAGCACCCGTTATAAAAAAAGCCCTTCTTCAAAATATTTAGTTGGAATTTGTCCCGCCTATAATTAGTAAAAAAGAATTTGTGCCCATATCTCACAAAGTTTACTTCTTTGGGATGAATTTATTCCTTTTACATTTTAAAACATCTATTTCTCGATTATTCAGGGTAACAATACTTTCCCTTACTGTATATTTCATATGTAAGTAAGCGAATGTAAAACTCTGACAACTGTCTTAACAATCATAGAAAAAACTATAGTTGTAAAATTCTTTCACTATTATTTTAATCTTTATTGAGTAGTTCTTAATGAGGACAATTGTTTCATTTTTTTTTCAAATTAACCAAATTAAATGTACTAATCTTGATCGCAAACATTTTTGAGAACGCTACAAAAAATATTGGTAAGTTATTTATTGTAAAACATAAACCAAAAATGTATGTACACAGTACATAGATATAGTAAATCATTCAATAAATTAATGTTGTACAATATTATTGGTTATTGTATTGTTTATATTTAAGACTAATAAGAAAATCATAAAATGTGGTAATATATATTTCATCAGGTAATTGTTTTTAAATTTAAAAAAGAAATTACAGTATAATTATTAATTTTTGCATGCATAGGATGAATATTGTGATTTGTTTGTTGATACCTGATGATGAGGTGACAGCCACGAAACGTCGTTATTACATGTAATGAAATCAAATTTAAATTAGGAAGAGTACTTTTCATTCCCTATATTTAATTACGTACAATGATAACAAAATAAGAAATAGAAGAAAAAAATATATAATATTTCTATTCAGCCTATGAAACTCCGAACCGAGCTGTCCCTCCCCCTCCCAGTTGTGGAAGAAAGACCGTAAGAATAATGGTATTAAGCGCCTGTGGAGGATGAGTAAGTGCGCTGGCCGGAGACCCTTAGGATTGAGTGGCGAATTTGGTCATTGCAAGAACTCTAATATATTATTGGAGTTAATTATTTGTATAATTCATTATTTACAATAGGTCTCTGGGCCACTGCCGTTTTAGGATTATGAGGATAGGTAGTGCTAGATAGGGATTGTGTTAGGAGATTAGGATAATGAGCGAGTTTCCCATGGAATATGGTGAATTTGGATTTAATATTGTTTGATACAAATGGGATATTAAGGACATGTTGTAGAGTATTGTTGGTTACATATTAAGGAGCATTGGCTAAAAAAAGCGTTGAATTAATCTAAAGAGAGTAATCGAAGGGCACTTTAGGGGACAAGTATATAATATATGGCCAGTAGACTGTAGATTGTAGTTTTGCATTGTGCCTCATACTCCCTGTTTTAACTCCTTACAATTAAAGTAAAGTTTATCTTGTAGCCCGTTGTAGTTATTAAAAAAGTTCGAAGTCCCAATTCAACGATACATGTAACCTCAGCACTATACTTATAATACAGGATGATAAAAAATAACCCCTTTCGTATGTTGTTAGCCATCTGATGAGTGGGGAACGTGTATTAATGCAGAGAACAATGACAGCATGTCCCTCGTGTCTTCTCTAATCATACGACCGTTATCGGGAAAAACATAACTCCCCTCATAAAATTCCCTAAAAACACATAAATCATATTGACACCGAGCTATAGGACTCTCTCATTTACAATAAAGCATATTGTATTTTGGCCAGTAATGGAATCGAAAGCCGAATGTGTTTGTGCCGAGAAAGGGAGCGTCCATGGGAAACAAAAATGTCATATTTACTGTATAATTGATGACGACATCGCTCTAGATGGCCAGTTTAGACACATTCGCATCGGAGCTAATCTTTACAAATGGCGAGAGATGCGCACGCGCTCCAGCGGCAATATTTCCAGAGAGCAGATTTTATCGAAGCCTCCTCGATTTATGCTGCCAATTAGAAATAGATAGAGGGCCAGTGGCTCCTCGATCAATCAGGGCTTCGAGGCCGACTGTCATTTCGTGACGTTTCATCTCTGCTGCCGGTCATGTATATCTTTTAAAAATGGCCCCAACGCTCCATATTATTGCGGTATGTTCCTTTGGTGAGATATGGCCTTCCATCTAGTCTTTGTATAGTCTACTCGTAATACTGTATGGGACTTACAAATATTACTAGCTAACCGAGTGAAAAAAAATCTTATATCTGACCGATCAAAATTTCGTATCACACATATTTTACTAACTACTTAGACACAAAATTAATTAGTTTACATTTCAAAAGAGCTATTTATTTATTATTTAGGCAGAGGTAAGTGAAAATGAAATCTGATTGTCGTCATAACAATCCTGAAAAAACAATAAAGATCGAATCTTTCCATATTTTATATTCATAACAATGATTGCTACAATGCAATTCCCAAAATCGGATTACTAAAAAATTGGATTACATAAAGTATTAGGAAAAATGGTTTAAAAAAAATCAACGATATGAATGTACATAAATATTTGTATTTGACTATTATTTTTTTATTAGAAATTTAACTTTATTTTAACAGGAAAAGATGGTCGGGGGAGCGGTCAGAAGAAAAAACACAAATAAACAAAAGATTAATTATTTGTGCCGAAGTTTCGGCCTGATTTTCAGGTCTTTATCAGGGAGTTGTAAGCAGATATTCTGGCTAAAGGTACTAGTACAAGAGCCCAAGAGGGGAAAAAAGGCAGTTATCTCACCCCAATTTTTGATTAATTTAATGACAGCTATATCTAATAACTAGTCAAAATTGATGAGTCTGCCAAGTATAGGTAGGGGGAATAAAAAATGGCGGCTGTTTCAAAGCGATAAAAAAAATTAATTTTTCATTCTCAGGAACTCTATATCATAAAAAGTAGGAACAACACAAGAAAACCTAAGAGAACGTCATTTAAAGAATAGTAAATTTGTTAGAATATGAGGCCTAATAGAGTTATTTACGTTAAATAGTTTTCGAGATATAGCTTTTTAAAAAGTAACATTTCATGAAAATGTATGGGACGTACTGAAAAATTAGTAGTTAGTGAATTTATTTTGAAAAAATTAATCTCAAAAACATGTAACGTACAGATGTCTATTAGTACTCAAATTAAAGATAGGTTAATGAGCTATAAAGTAGTTAATGATGTTTATCTTCGTAGGAGTAATAGTTTACATGAAAGTTGTTAAAATAAATGTTTTTTTAAGGATTTTTTATTCTCCCTACCTGTACTTGGCAGACTCATCAATTTTGACTAGTAATTATTACTAGTTTTCACTAAAGTAATCAAAAATTGTTGGCAAGTTTTCTATTTCTATGTGGGACCGCCTCTGCCTGGATTTGAAACGACGCCGCTGCTGTCACGAGACAGTCCAAGTTGACGCTCTATCACCCTCGGCAAGGGTCCTCATTTTGCGAGACTCGGTTATCGGTCTCAAGTGATCTCAACATGTACTGGAATTCTAAATACGGAATTCATTATCAAAATACTTTTCCTTACTTATATATTCCACATAGGTAAGAGAAAGTAAAGTTTCGCACGTAAAATGTCTTCTAAAAAAAGTACCATAACTTTTTACGGTTAGAACCTCAATTGCGGTTTTCTAAACTTGCTAGTCGCAATTTTATTAACTTTTCCTTCCAGCTTTTCTATCAAAGCTTAGCGAGTTAGTTCTATAGAATTAATGTCGGGTTCCAAACCACAACGAGCCCGCATCGTTCTCCTCCTCGTTGTGAACACTTGACACTAGTTCGGCCGCGTGTTGATCCTGTGTAAATGAATATTATCTCTGTTCTATTTGTTCGTCTACATAATATTGAAATGGTTGATTCGATTCTTATTTTAACTACTTCATATTTTTTTATTTATTAACAGATCTCCCTGAAGAGAGTTCTGGAGAAAACACATGTTTTTTATATAAGAGTTTGATATACTTTGACCTAGTCTTGTGCAAAAGATACTTCAAACTAATAAATAAAAAATTATAAATAATAAAGATAAATTGTTATAATAAATTAATAAAAATAATAATAATAGAGCTAATGTTAATATAATTAATAAAATAAGTAACTGATTTATTTATTAAAAACATTTTTACTGATTCTCTTATATCATAATTCTTTTTATCGAAAACAAGGAATCAATAAGGTGAAGGAATACACAGGTGTCATCATAAAACCATGAAGCATAAAACCAAGCGCATTAAATATATTTAAGATATAATAATTAAATATAAACAAATAATTTTAACAATGTTTACCTATTTTCAGTGAATAATGATCCTTCCATTGTATCCCAAACCCTCCAATCCCACATCAGCACCCTTGAAGAATGGTGCCAAAACTGGAGGATTAAAATTAATTCCAATAATTCCCACCAAATCACATTTACCCTTCGTCGTATACCCATGGCCTCTTCCCCTACAATATCCTTTAATAATACCCCACTTATTCCTGTCGAACAGATCCGTTACTTAGGACTACATCTCGACAAACGACTGACATGAAAT
>NW_027111296.1:272636-284657 GCF_000696795.3 Halyomorpha halys | reverse complement strand
TTCTTCCAGAATCCAATCCAAAATCCTTCTTAAAATCCTTAATGCTCCTTACTTTGTCACAAATCAAGTCATCCATCAGGACCTCAATGTTCCATATGTTGCCGATTTGGCCAGAACCAGAAACCGTTCCTTCCATAATAAACTTTTCAACCACCCAAATCCACTTCTTTCTAACCTGGCTTCTCCTTCATGACCTAATAATCCTCCTAGGCGTCTGTAAAGAAGATGGCCTCGAGATCTTCTCCTCTAGAAATGTTATTAGAGTTCTATCAGTGGGTAGATTCTCCACATGTATCATGTCACTATGTCACCTACAGCAAATTTAATTGTTGTATATATGTGTATACAGTTGTAAATAACAATAAATAAATTATTTTTAAAAAAATTCAATGGAGAGGTATCTTAACTTTCATTCCATCATGACGTTGTTTCTTTTTTTATATATTCCTTTCGCTGGTTGTAACATTTTTATAGTTGTAAATAAAGTAAAATACAAAAATTGTGTAAAAAAAAAATCAATTCATGGTTCTAGAGTTATTTTTAAAGAATTCTGGACACTTCCAGATCATATAAAGATTATATAAGTATCCTTCGAAATGATTTAGACCAAATGTCACTAAATTGATTGTTTAACATTTGCTTGTTTGTCCACAATGTGGTATAGCGACGATTTTGTTACGTAATTCTACTATTTCAGTTTTGTATTATTTTATAACTACCCTTTCTTAACAGAAACCTCCGAATAACGAACAAAATATCCATCCTCTGGATGTCGGTTATGCAAAAGTTATACTGTAATTAAATTAGTGGCGTGAGTGATTAATTATAAAAAATGACTAATCGATAAATGTCAGAACTGGAAATCTTATGCTACTTTACATCTACAACCATAATTCAAACCAAATATCCTAAATTATTTTGAGATATGGTACTTTTGATGCTGATATTTACTTTTTCGCACGTTCTGAAGGTTCAGTTGACGGTCCTTCAGCCGCTAAGTGGTTTCACTACCTTGCGGTACACAATTATGGTTCTTAGCTAGGATTATCGTACAATTAAGGATATTCCTACCTCGAATGATAATAACAGCGCCATATAAAGCGCATAGGAAATAACGCACTCGAGAGGAAGCGGGTAGCAAATGACTAAAATTATACCATGGCGACACAATTTGCCCGCTAAGCCACCATGATGGGGCCGTGTTCCCCAACCCCCCGCCCCTAGGTGGGGGACTACGTCTTATTAAAAAGTCTCTGCACCTCATCTGCTCCTAATGACAAGCCTCTAACGTGCCAATATGCAAATTTGTTTTTCTTTATCTCATTTCTCATTTGTCAGCTTAATAGGGAACTGCACAGAGCAGATAATGTCCCCGCGGGTGTTCTTTTATAATGAACCCTTTCTCTTCAAACTTCTTTTTGTTATATCTAACTTGAACATGAGTTCTTATAAGCACATTAACACTATAGCTAGCATACCGAACCAATTCGTTTTGAAATCTCATTTCATACAAACAGACCTTTTGTATACCAATAGATTCAGACCATGAACCTGTTGTTATACAATTCAAACATTAATTTGTATATAATTTTTTACTTAGGGAGAATATCCTTTGTGGTCTTTCAACGACAACAGAAACCGTATTTTACTTGTTGAATTCTTTCTGAACTTAGACGTTTCGGGCTAATAATACCTCATCACCATAACTGCAATAATATATATAAGTATATATAGTTGTCCGTAATGATTTAAATATAAGAAGATGGTCAGGGTTGTGGTCAAAAAAAGAAAAAATAGTTTAAAACTATTTTAATGTCAGACGTTTCGTCCCACTTTGCAGGGCTTCATCAGGGCTAAAAAGATACACACAAAAAAAAAGAAAAATGAGAATATTACTACAATAAGATAATTTAAGCTAGGATAAATATTATGTAAAAATAAAGTGATAAGAAATTACATATAAATAAAAGGAAGGAAGACATAAAATAAACTTGAATTAACAATGATAAGAATAAAAAATAAGTAACAATAGCAAGAGTAAAAATTTTTTTAAAATACGTAAAATATACAGTTAAAAAAGTACAGGAGATGTACATAAAACAAAATTGACAAAAAAATACAACAAAAATTGAACATACGGAACTAGATAATTTTAAGAATGATTATTTAATTTTTTATTTTATTTTACAGTAATACCTATGCGTTTTACTTTTGATTACCAATGTACGGAGTACATAGTGAGGTAAAGTGTTGCGGTCCCGAAAAATTTTGAATTCGAATAAATACATGTTTTGAAGTCCTTTGAGTCCAAAAACCTAGTCTCGCAAAATTCGTGCGTGTCTTTACCTAGTTGAAAAAAAATAGTATGAAACTGTAGTTTTGACATAATAGGATAAAATACAAAAGGTAAATAAGGTGGGGTTAAAATTATATAAATATAAGTGAAATTAAAATAATATATGAATGAAAGAAAAGATAAAATTAAATAGTATAAATATAAAAGGTTAAGCCAGCTATTAGGTTAAAATCAAAAGTAAATAATACATAAAATAGAATACTATAAAGAAATTCCTACACTATAAAGAAATCCCTACACTATAAAGAAATCCCTACACTATAAAGAAATCCTTAAACTATGAAGAAATCCCTACCACTATAAAGAAGAGTTATTATAACAATCAGATTTGCTTTAGTAATTAATAATGTAGGGTTGCAGTCTCCTACAAAAGACAAACCTTACTATTTACAATACTGTGATTACTGAATAATTTTCAATTATAAAATAAATAATAATAATAGTTATTAAGTAATTAAGGAATGAAAGGAAAATAAATAAGGTTACTGAATTAATAATATAAATAATTAGCTTTATAATTTTAAAAAAATGAGAATAAAGACTGTAAAAAATAATATGATAATTGATCGGTAACATATGATCCGTAATCGATTATATGGACATATGATTTTTACTACATCTGAAAACAAGAAAAATCCGCTCTCTGTTGTTTTTTATCCTGCAAAAAACAAAAATGACTTCTTAACGTCTCAATGTGCGCACGTATCGTCTCCATTGTCTCCTCACTCGTATTGTAGTGAACTTCAACATAGTTGCCAGCATTCTGGCCATCTCCGTCGTCTTCATCGTTTTAGCTAAGTACAAATTTACAATTTTAGCGACCCTAGTAATACATCACAAACACTACAGACACACATAACATCCATTGAAGAATGGTGTCAAAACTGGAGAATCAAAATAAATCCTGACAAATCCCTTCAGATTACCTTTACTCTCCGTCGTAAACCTGTCCTACAGTATACTTTCTAAATACTCCACTAACGCCTGTTGAACAGATTCGATTCTTAGGACTCCATCTTGACAAGAGACTTAATTGGAATCTACATACAAGACTGAAACGACAAGAAACTGCTCGTAGATTCCGATTGCTACAACACTTACTTGACAAACGCTCTAAACTTCCCATTCACTACAAAAAATTAGTATACACTACGATAATCAGACCAATTTGGACATATGGAATTGAGCTCTGGGGCTCAACCAAACCATCAAATTCCCCCCACATCCAAAATTAATTGCTTCTTCAGTAAGAAGGCTAATTTTCAAAATTATTAATTGATTTCATAAGTTTTTATTCAAGGTAGATAATTAATTTCGGTTTTTATTATTAATTCGGTTGAGAGAAAAAATACTTGATAATTCAAAAAAAAAATTAATAATTTTAAATATTGTGTTATGGAATTGAGCTCTGGGGCTCGACACAAACCATCAAATTCCCCCCGCATCCAATCGTTATAATCCAAAATCCTCCGTAAAATCCTTGATGCTCCTTATTACGTTACAAATAAACTCATTCACAAAGACCTTAACATCCCATTCGTTGCAGATTTGGTCCAAAACAACTATGCTTCTTTTCAATCCAAAATCCTTAACCATCCTAATCCATTAACTCTTAATCTTTCATCCTTAACAATCCCTGATAATCCTCCGAGGCGTCTGAAAAGAAGATGGCCACGGGACCTTATAATTTACATTAATGTTTGAAGTACAACCAATGGGTAGTTCCTTCCAAAGATTTGTATATGAAACATACAACATATTTACTTATTATATTTATTATTTGTACAGTTGTAAATCACATTAAATAAATAAATAACAAAATTCTTTATTTATTACTTCTTTATTTTCCGTTTTTGTTGTTGTTAAATTTTTTTTCTTATTTCTACTTTCTATTTTATTTGTTATTAAGTATACTTTTCATTTTGACCTAATAGTATGCGTAATTTTAATATTCTTCACATTGTCTATTTTATATTTATACTATTTTATTTTCTCTTTTCTTTCATTCGTATATTATTTTGTTTTCACATATAGTTATATAATTTTAACCCTAATTTAATATACCTTTGGTATTTTATCCTACAATGTCAACATATTTTTAGTTTTTTTCTGGTATCTTTTTAGCCCTGATGAAGCCCTACAAAGTGGAGTAAAACGTCGGCAAATAAACGGTTTTAACTATTTTTATTTTCTTGTGTCGCACCCCAGACCATTTTCTTCATAATTTGATTTCCGACGCTGTAAGCCACTGCATCTTTTTATTTATTTTAAGGCATAAACCACTTATGATTCATTCTTGCATTGCGTTGTTCTAAAAACAGTGCTTCCTTACAAGGTACTGAACCCCAGCCCTTCATGGTTAGTATTGGTTCACATTAAATGAATCGCACGTGGTCGCGGAGCATAGAAACGTGGAATTGTCCCGAATTGAAAGGGTATTGCAATTTTTGGGGAGGTGGTTCAGTTGCCTCGAGCTGCCCCTGCTTGGTGAAAAGATATTTGCAAAGAAATCTATGTGCTTTAGATATCTTCTCTTAAAGTGTCCTCTTCATCCAATCTTAGTCCTCTACGAGACGATTTGACATCATACGGTCTATCGAAATATTTACCACATGACATTATTGTTGACGACTGACTACACGTGATGAGGAACGTTCATTCTGAAGTCACTCATTGAAGAGCAATAGCAAGCATGAATGTTTACTCAGTTGCGATTGGAGCGCCCCCTACCGGTTGGGGTGTCCTCCACTAATATAGGCAGCACTGGAGGGGGACGGAAGTGCCTATGCCGCCTCCGGATATACAATCTCATCTCGGCAAATCTCTTCCCGAGCCGGGCTCCATCTTCCGGATCTAGTCGGCAATGAAAATGGCAGCTGTCTGGTTATTAACAGTAGTGGGGGTTCACGCTCGGTCTAGTATGAAGCTATAAGTTCCCTTATATTACTTGCATTCAACCTACGTATCGCACTTAAGTATGTGACTTTTTTCTTCGCCATTTTGAAGCTCATTTAACAAGAATACGAAACACACATCGACGAATCTAAAAAATATTAAGCGATACTTACAGTCATAGTCTAATTTAATTTTTGTAACAGTTATAGTGAACGGGGTTGTTGACATGTGTTACGGCAGTGAAGCAATAAGCACGTTCGCAACTACAAGTATACACCTTTATATGAACACCTAATATATATTATAAACTGTAATGGCGATTGGGTGGGAAAACATTATTCTTATATAAAGAAAAAAAAGATAACTCAGGAGTCATATTAGGGAACAAAAACAATCATATAAAAGTAAGCTGTTTGGCATTTGGCGACGATCTCGCACTGTTGGCAGAATCAGAGGAAGAGGCTATTTGTCAAATAAAAACCCTACAAATAATAGCAGAGCTCATGACTACTGAAGTAAATTTCAAGAAAAAAATAGTAAATACTAAGTATGGAAAATAAAAGTGACCAGAAAATTTAAGTACTTGGAAGAAATAATTTGTTACAATGGTTCTAAGGAAGAGTAAGAGGGCATCCGCCAGAAAACCACCAAATTATAAAATTTAAGTTTTCAAACAGCTAAAATTTATAAAAAGAAGAACCTCTCCTCCAATGCAAAGATAAGACATTACAACGTTGTGATAAGCCTGTAATTTTATACGGGGTGGAGACCACATGCTTACCACCAACTTGGAAAAGCTGCTAAAAATAGAAAGGAGGATCTTAAGAAAAGTCTGTAGGCCCAGGAAAACATAAGAAGGTTACAGGCTGAGATCTAATGAAGAGATCTACAGAAACATCAAAGACCAGGAAATTGAAATGAGAATCAGAAGGGCACATGAAGAGGATGAAGAAGGAAAGATAGAATAAGAAGATTTTTTAAAAAATTATTAGCTACAAAAACATGGGAGGATACACGAGGCAAATGAGAAAGGAATTAAAGAGACTTTAAATTTCAGATACCGACTGTCTAGATAGAGATACGTATAGGAAAACATCGAAAAATATCACAAATATTAAAAGAGGAAAAAAATGGGTACGAAGTGGTCCGAAGAAGGAAAAGAAAGGCAGGTTGAGGATCATGAAACTGTGATGGGAAGAAAGACAATCAAGACTCCCAAAGAAACCATTGAAATTCACGTTGTCTTAGTAGCCGAACAAGGATGTCAGGGGGGCGGTAAAAAAGGAACCAAAAAAATAGTTTTCAACTATTTATTCTCCACTTTGCAGGGCTGTCGTGTTAAAAAGCAGCATCAGAATAAAAATGAGGCGTATAGAAATAATAAATATAAAAATAATGTGGAAGTAAGATGTCTAGCATGAAACGTGAAGCGAAACGCCGACAAACAATTAGTTAGCTCCTTCATATTCAGTAATAGTCAATACTTTTTATATATATTATTCTCATATATTGTTATGTTGATTATTTCTGAACTAAAAATCCAAATCCAAAATCCAACGTTTTTAACTTTTTATTTAATGGAGATTGGGTGATGACTGTAACGGTAATTTTTTCAAATATTAGGATTAGATTAGGTTTACTGTCAGTAATATGTATCACTGTCGTGACAATAACACTATGGTAGCTGTAAATATTATAGTAATGAGAGTGATACATGTTACTGTCACGACAGTAATATATTCATCCACAATATGAAAGTAAAACTAACATAATTATAATGTTTTATATGGACTGCTAAGTAGAGGGATATCTTTCAGTAGACAATAAATTACAACTTGATATGACAATAATAAATGGGGCACAGCTAAAAACTCAGCAAACATAAAACGCGTTCAATCCTTTTAGTCCCAAGTTATTCGAAAAATAGTCAATACTCCTTACTATGTAACCAACTATGCCCTACATCATAACCTTAAAGTCGCATTTGTGACAGACCTTTTTAAATCCAAATTCACCACATTCCATGAGAAACTCACTCATCATCCTAATCCCCTAGAACAATCTTCATCAAGCATTACGCATCCCTACAATCCTCCTCGAAGTTTGAAAAGGCAGTGACCCAATAAAATAAAAATGCAATACAAAAAATAATAATATTTTTAATAAATATGATATAATATGTACAATATGTAACTTGATATCTATTACTAAAAAAGAAAGGATAATTTAAAGTAAAGAGCAGCTAAAGTATACAATAAAACAAAATTATACAAGAATAAGATAAAAATAAGGAACGAATTATATCTAAATAAATAATGTATATACTGAAACACACACACATATATATAGTTAATTTCAATCGTAATGTGATTAATCATTAAGTGGAGTTAAGAAAACTAAGGCTGATATGGTCATTTAATGAATTAAAATCAGTTATTGAGAATTATTGAAGTAATGAAGTACCCTGTCAAATATTTTTTTTTTTCTTTGTGGTTGATGGTTGTTCTTTATTTATTAGTTATTCTGGTAAACGATTGAACAGATATAGTACCATATAGTTTGAAGTATGTTCACCAAATCTTGTTGGTTGGGGCTTTAGGGCGTAAAGCCCTGAGGTCATCAACGCCCATATTTCGCGCTTTATAATTCTATTTCATTTTGTTTTTCTCTTTAAATAATTACGAAAAAATTTAAATAATTACTTCTTTTAGAATTATTTAGTACGTATAACAAATTTTCGGGTTTGAATCTTATTCAAAAGGCTATTCTTTTTTAAGAAAACCAAGACCATTTCCACGTTCTTCTGGTCATCATTCAGAGCATCCGATACACTCGGTCCTACTCTCAATCTATTTAAGTTGATGGAATAGAAATGACATTCTTCAAATATGTGACTGACTGTAAGTACACTGTTGCAGTATTGAATTTTTGGCAGTGGTTGCTTATTGAGCAGATATGCTTAATCTGGCTATAGCAACCTCCTCCCTGCGATTGGAACGGTTTCATGTGGTCCATGGTTTTTTTTTTTTAACTTTTTAATTTGCTTGACGGGCTTTCATTCCACATGGCTTGCCAACTAGCTGATATTTCATTTTTCATCGGAAGACTTATTTCTTGGGGTGTCAGAATGGCCGCGCCCTGACCCAAATCTGTTGTTATAGGGTAGTTTGATATATTTAATTTTTTTGAACATTGTTGAAATATCTGTTTTTTTTTCTAAATAAATTACTATTGCCTGATTGCATTAGTTAAGTACGATAGTAATTAGTTACGTCAAGTCTTAAAATGTGTGAAGTATGATAACTGCCTGGCATATAAGATTCGTTAGCTAAAGTATCAATCATGCCAAAAGTTTTATTACATTGGTTTCGCATGATGGAGGAGGTTTTACAAGATCATGTAATCATTTATGACCAGTTTTATAATCGCCTTTCTAAAACACGATTTGCAATCGGGCAAAGCGGTGATCTGTCTAAAGATGAAATATTCATCCTAGATCGTAGTTCACGATCCATTGTCATCCGGGACGGTTCAATTATAAGGCACATTACTGGAGGATATAGAGATTTATGTGGCAGTGAGCTCTATGTTATTACTGACAGCCAAAGAGGTCGCTGACAGCCTGCGTTAAGCGAGATCGTAATTCCTAACGAAACTATCTCTGGTGTGACATGTTGGCGTGAATTGAAACTTATCAATAATTTTAATATCTGCAGTAATGATCTATAATTATTTGATCCTGGTTATGTAAGAAAAATAAATTTTATCGATGAACGGAGGGCAGTTGTTCCAGATATAAGGGGTATTCATGATGTGTTAAATTTAAAATATTTTACCATGTTAAATGTTATAAGTATGGGACTGTAAGCATCCATATTTAAAATCATGTTAAATGTTAAATGTATAAGAGCTACTAGCGGATTTACTGAGCAACTTCCTTTATAACGTTTCCATCCAAAACTTCATATTATTGTTTACTTCTAAGTTTTTATTGAAGTAATTTATCACACCATGCCTAAAGTTACGAGTGGAAGTTATGTAAGATTGGCCACTGAGTGTTTTGTTGGTTTTCTAACTTGTGAGCAAGAGAATCAAAATGAGCTAATTGATAACTGACATTGCATTTTATTGTCATATTACATTATTATTACTTTATTAGTTTTAAATATAACTAAAATAATCAAAACTCAAACTACGAGCAAGTAATATGTATAATACCTTTATGCTTTTTTCATTACTTATTACTACAACAAACAAAACGGTGACGAGATCAGCCGGTTTGTTGCGTGACGTCATTCCATATTTTCAGAGCTAGTAACAACCATGTTATATGTTATATCGTTTTAACATGGTAAAAGAAGGAAATATTTCTCGATCGAGAAAATGCGGAAAACAGAAAAAATGCATTCCAGAAAAATGAGCTACACGCCTCATATGATGAATGTATAGGTGAGAAAGTTTTATGTTGTTTTAGATCATGGTGAAAGATGTGATCATTAAAGAGCAGATATTCTTGAATAATTATAATATTGTCATATATTGCTTCATTAGTTTTAAAACATCCAGAAAATACTAATATAATCAAAACACAAACTACGAGCAAGTAATATATATAATACTTTTATGCTTTTCATCTTTACCACATTCTCAATATTTTTTATTTATTTATTTACTTATTTCTATTAACAACTGCACATTATAATATATTTAGTAAATTTGATCTCAGCTATAATGCAGTGATATAGGCGTGTAGAGAAACAACCCATTGGTAACACAATAAATTCTCAATATTAAAATATATTTTCCAATTCCAACATTATTCCAAACATACATTTGGAATAAGTTGAAGTACTGGAAGTATTTGTGATAAATTTTCCAATTTTTTATTGTTTCCTGCTATTTATTCATTGAGATAATTTTGTCTCAGGGCTTCTGTATTTTTTTTTAATTTCCACTAAAACACTGTGTGCAATTATCACTACTTTCTGTTTTAACGATATTTTAACTTTCTTTCATTAGTTTACATTGTGATTAAGTCTGATATAGATAAAATAATAATCATAATGACAATATATGTATAATAATAATAAATAAATAATTTTTTATGTATTTTTTCTTTTCAAAATTTAAAATTCTTCAATTACATCTGATAAGAATAAATTTGAAAACTATAAATGCTATTCTGAAACTACTTTCTAATCTTCATATAAAAAAATGAAGGGTTGGCTTCACTGCTTATTCAATGTGACTGAGTCATATCTAACAAGAGTCACCCGAAAAAGACATAAATCTCACTGTTAGATAAAAGATGGTTCACTCATCCACTCAGTCACCTGAACACAGATACCAAAAGCAAATTGGCCGAACAGTACCAAATCACCCCATCATACGTTCCAAAGATAAAGCTAATGCTTCGTGGCAATACATTATCCTCGCTGATAAAATTCTGAATTATCTTCCCACATTTTATAATGATTGTATACACAATCATATATATTTATCAATGTAACAATATATAAAAAATCTAAAAAGTTTTTTTACTTCATATACGTTTTATTTGTAATTCGGATTACATTTTGGAACTCAACTACACTTTCAAATCCAATCTCTAAATCATATAAACGACAAATACAATAAAAAAAAATGTATTCTTAGAATTAAAAACAATTATATTATAAATTAAAATATTATAGATTAATTATTTTTTATTTATGATTGTTTGAGAGTGGTTTAGTTTATTATAAATGAGCACTATTTTGATCCTTCTTTTTCTCTCAACTTTTTATTATTTATAATTCTCCAAACCTTTCGGCCCTCAGGCCATTTTCAAGGATACAACCTTCAATTCTAATGTCATTTCTTTTTTATAAAACCCCTAAAACATTGCAGGCTAATTGCCCTTTTCACATATAACATATTTTATTAAATTTGATATCCTGGATTTAAAACTTATTTTACAAACCACTTTCCCTTCATTCATTTATATTTACAACTTAAAAACAGAACCTACCTCAACAGGTTAGGACTCTGTTATCACTTTATCGTATAACAATAAATTTTTTATCATTAATTTACATTTTTAAGTTGTAAATATAAATGGATGAAGGGAAAGCGGATTGTAAAATAAGTTTTAAATCTAGGATATCAAATTTAATAAAATAAGTTATATGTGACAAGGGCAATTAGCCTGCAATGTTTTTGAGTTTCTTTAAAAAGAAATGACATCAGAATTGAAGGTTGTATCCTTGAAAATGCCCTGAGGGCCGAAACGTTTGGATAATTATAAAGAATAAAAAGTTGAGAGAAAAAGAAGGATCAAAATTGTGTTCATTTATGATAAAATATTATAGTTTAAATAAAATAAATATTATCCAATTTAAATCTTATAACAGTATGTGTTTCTTTATAAGTCTAACGTTTCGGTGAATTCGGCCATCCCAAGGACAGTCTTAAATACAATTTCACATCCATATTAATTTTATAAAACTTTATGTCAATAATTTCATTCAACTTTCTCTTATTTTGTCAATTCTTTTATATTTTTCATAAAAATTGAACAAATATTGTTGTGATAAAGTAATAGTGTAAATTGGCTGTTATTAAATGTTTTAATGTCGATGTGAAGAATTGATAAAATAGGGTAATTTTGACTGAAATTATTGACCTAGGAGAATGGTCTGCATAATTTTTTTAAAATTGATGCGGATATGAAATTGTAATAATATAATGATTCATTTAAATGACAATGAAGAATAATTTTTTTTTTATTT